>NC_034012.1:6856799-7046609 GCF_000346465.2 Prunus persica | reverse complement strand
CGGTGATCTGGCCCTAGGCTGATATGATCATGAATGAATATGCATATGCTTGGTTTGATTGTAAATGTTGATGAAAAGATCAAGTTTTGAATTTGAGGTGGTTGATTGAAAATCAAGAGTCAATGTTGCACAAGAAATATTGTTCTGTTTGTTAAATTTCTAATTTCATTCAAAATAGTCATGAGTTTTAGTTTTAAAGCCTGCCTTAGATTGTTTTGTTTGTCATCGAGATGGGTCTGTGTGATATTGGGTTTGATTGAATATGGTTGTTGCTAATGTTTGGGATGTTGAAGGAGCTTTCCAGTTTATATTGGAACCACAAAATGCTAATATGCGTCCCTTGCATTTTCGACTGTGTGCTCAGACATGCATAGATATATAAAAATCAGTGCATAGAAATATCAATAGAAGGACTGATGCATACATGGTGATATCAAATGTTGTTATAGTCCTGACATGGGCAGAGGTTTAATATCTAATTTTTTTTTTCTCCATTCCTTCAAAATTTTGTATATAAAAGCATTATTTGTTGTTGCAAATGAGATTTTTTTTTCTTTCTACTCTAGTACTTTTGTTTAATTATGTTTGGGGTTCTCTTCTTAATATTCAATAATGGTACATGTTGAACTTGTGTTATTCTACAATTTATTTGTAGAATTTTCTATCTTAAAGTAGTATTTATCAATATGTTAATGTTTGAATGGGGGATTCTTTGTCAGATTAGCATGGATGTAAAAAGTTTTGCTTCTCGGCTTAGTAGTTCTGGCCTATTACGTAGCCAGGGCCTTATCGGAGGGAAATGGTCTGATGCATATGATGGGAAAACCATACAGGTATGAGCTAGGAACCTCTTCGTTTCCTCTGATACATGTGCCCTTGGATGATCTTTACATTAAATCTATAAATGTTATCTGTTCTGAATATTGCTGGTTTCATGCCTCATTTTCTTTTGATTACATGTGGTTTGTTTGAGATAGGAGCACCTACTTATGACCATACTTAATTAAATATTAGTTCTGTTGGGTCCACCTACCAACCTTCACACTGCATCTTTCGTTCCTCTCCTCGATGTTTTCAGAAATCACTTCTATTTCATATCATGGCAGGTTCACAATCCAGCAACTGGCGAAGTAATAACAACTGTCCCATGCATGGGTCAAAAGGAGACAAATGATGCAATATCTTCAGCCTATGGTGCATTTAATTGTATGGGAACTAATCCACATTGTGAATTTGTGATTACGTTAGACAGTTGAAGAAATTTATCTACTGCATTTAGCGTACTTCCATAAACTGAGCTAATCGTGCTTATGCGTTTATTATCATGCAAATGTAGATGACATCTGTTTAACATAGCCTGAGGTTGTAAAAAATTCTTTTACTAATTTAAGTATCTGAACTTATTATCCTGTGTATAGCTTGGAGCAAGCTTACTGCTGCTGAAAGGAGCAAATGTCTAAGGAAATGGTATAATTGCTGTCCTGTGATTCTATATCTGGTTTTGTAAAAAATTTCATTTGTTCTTGATATTTATATTCCTTCCCATCTCTCAAGGTATGATCTACTAATTTCCCACAAAGAAGAGCTTGGACAACTCATTACCTTGGAGCAAGGGAAACCTCTAAAAGAAGCCATTGGCGAGGTATCCTATTTCAGACTTCTGTTTAAGGGATTTAAGCAATTAGCTGTAGCTTTGCATCTTACTTTCATCATGTGATTCAAATTTCAAACTCTTATTACAGGTGAGTTACGGGGCCGGGTTTATTGAGTTGTATGCTGAGGAGGCAAAACGTGTATATGGTGATATCATACCACCAACTCTTTCTGATCGACGGTTGTTTGTTTTGAAGCAGGTGAACTTATATGTTTCTTTGAATTTTGTATGGCCTATATAATTACTCCAAATTACAACTAGTTCATCCGGTAGCCAAATGTTGAGAATATATTTTTGAGGAGTTTGTCAAATAAATCTGAAAGAAAAAAAAAAGAAAAGGGAAAAGCACAAAGGTACATTTCCATTGATGCTAAATTTGCTGGCCAAACATGCAAGTACAATAATACAAAACTCTTCAATATCCCTCTAATGCGCAACTGTAGGGTTTCTAAGTGCTACTATGAACTTTAGCATAAAAATACAAAAAATGATATTTGGCCTTCTTTTGGGGTGGAGGGCAGGGCGCTGGATTTACTTCTGTTTCTATTCTTTGATCTCTTATTAAATTTTCTTTTGCAGCCTGTTGGTGTTGTTGGTGCAGTTACTCCCTGGAACTTCCCGTTGGCTATGCTTACCCGCAAGGTATTTTTAAGATATTTTAATGGTGTAGAATTTGTTAAGTAGAAGAACTCCGACCTTTTTAGCGCATGATTGTCATTCACAAAAATCTCCTGTTCTGCTCCACACTTGTTTCAGGTTGGTCCTGCTCTTGCATGTGGCTGTACAGTGGTCATAAAACCCTCTGAACTTACACCCCTCACAGCTTTAGCAGCAGCTGAGCTGTCCCTTCAAGCTGGAATACCACCGGTAATATTTCTTATATGTTTGAGCACACACACAAGCACACTTCTTATTTAGTATAATGCACGTTGTTTTTCATTTGGCCTTGCAGTTGTGGATAATATTACTCTCAAGCGTGACATATAATGTAGATTGTCATATGTCGGCTCTGTGCTGGAAATGAATTTCTTAATTTATTGCTTAGTGCTACAAGTATTTGTGTGCTCGTGATTAGAGTTGTATGAATGGTGCATGTAACAAATGTCTGCGCTGTTTGCTTTAGAATTGGAGATATAACAAATTTGAGCATGGAAATGTACTTATAAAGCTTTAAGTGTTCATGCTTTGATAATATAATACAAATTCGTAAAGACTTTTGCCATCATGGCCAGAAAGTGTGCTTTTTTTCTTCACTCTTCTAAAGATAATGAATAGTTGAGACCAAATATCCTTTTGGAGATTCAACCATCACTTGCTTTATAGTTATCTATTTCATGATGTTGAATATTGACCATTTTTCTTCTTAGAAAGATCAATCCTGATGCACAAGGAGACATGTCATGTAATAGCTACTTGCTGATTTTACATATTCTCTAAAGAGCATCGCATCCCTAAACTTTTTGTTGCTTCAGTCATCACAACTTTTACTGCCTCTTCTGTTTCTAATGGTGTTTACCATTTCTGATACAGGGTGTGGTGAACGTGGTTATGGGAAATGCTTCAGCAATTGGGGATGCTTTACTTGCAAGTTCGCAGGTTTTATAATTCATACATAATGCGGTCCCTCTCCGTGGGACACCATAATTCAATTTTCTATAGCTATAGAAAATATAAAACATTAACCATTCTTGATTGATATAACTTATTCAGGTAAGAAAGATCACTTTCACAGGCTCAACAGCAGTTGGAAAGAAGCTGATGGCTGGTGCAGCTGCGACTGTCAAAAAGGTAAATATATAGGCTAAATGATAAGTGTATATGCTAAATAGTGAGGTTTGAGGAATCATTATGTGGTTAATTGCTATTGTTTCTTGATTATGTTAGGTATCTCTTGAGCTTGGTGGCAATGCACCCTGCATAGTCTTTGACGATGCAGACCTGGATGTGGCGGTAAAAGGAACTGTAAGTAAAACTGTTGCTTTCATATTAGATATGTTCTTATTTATTTGACTATTTCACCTTGTTTAATTATTTATGTTTGATAGTTGAACACAAAGAATCTTTTCTTCTGTTACATTCATTGGCTGAACCATCAAGTGTGCAATTTGTTTTGTAGCTTGCAGCAAAGTTTCGTAATACTGGACAGACATGTGTTTGTGCAAATAGGATTCTAGTACAAGAAGGTATGATGGAAACACATTCAATTAATAAGTTACAAACTTATGCTTGACTGTTTGAAACCATATTGTTATTCAGTCTGTATTAATATCTAGTTAAGATAGTGCTCCCTGGTGTAGAGATGCTGAGACTACACGTTAGCAGCTGATTTCCAGTGGCAAATATAAGATTTCATAAAATTCCTTGTTACAAGAATCCTTTAAACACCAAATTTTGTGAATTGGAAGGATATCCTGTATTTTTTGAAGGACTTCAGATGGTAAACAATCATTATCGCCAATAAAATAGACAATGAGACATGGCTCAATGATTTTCTGTATATATATATATATATTAAAGAGCTATAATATGCAATTACTAAGAGGGGACTATTAATTTTACTCAAGTAATGGTACATGGGGATAGTGAAGGCGTTCATTTTTTAAACTAAAGATTTTTGTCAGTAAGAATTGTTTTCCAAGAGCTCCAACCTTTCCTATTGATATACTAGCCTTTTTTGTCATATCGAAAAATAAGATTATGTATGCAGACTGGAGTGGGTAGCTTTGACGTTAGTGCTAGATTCTGATTATATTACTTAAGGCTCTCATGCTTGTGTACACAAAACCAGCTTTTGACTATAATTTCTGATCTGATTTTGGTTTCTTGCTCAGTTTCTTATGCATTAAGACTCCAAAGGGATAATGCTGATTTCTAAGTAGATTGTTATTTGTTCAGGTATCTATGATAAATTTAGGGATGCTTTTGCGAAAGCTGTCCAGAATATGCAGGTTGGGAATGGCTTTAGTGAAGGTGTGGCCCAGGTAGTCTCATTCATGCATTTGCTGTCATTTCTTTTTAGGTGGTTTTTGGTTTCCAGGGAATACGCTTGGAGTCACCCCTATATAACCATAAATTACATCGTGTAGGTTGACTTTTGATATTTTCTATATTATCTGACCTGAAAATGATAATCTGAAGACAAAGCCTCCCCTGGATAATAAAATTCAACCAGAAGTTACTCAAGCTTTAAAATCATAGTCTAACGTATTGTTTTCATTTCATTGCAGGGTCCACTAATCAATGAAGCAGCAGTACAAAAGGTTTGCTTTTCTATTCAAATATGTAATTCCATTATGTCTGTGCTCCCCCCTTCACTTTACTGATATCTGTATGTCACTTTGGGAATTCACATCACAGGTTGAATCATTTATTCAAGATGCTATATCAAAGGTTGGTTTTCTGCATTTTCTATTGATTCAGTTGCTATGTAGGTGGTGTCATAAGAATATTTAACTTGACCTTGAATAACAAATGTAGAAGTTTGACTTTGTTGCTACATTCCAGTTGATTGGAACTAAGATATGTTGGATCAAACCATATCTGCATTTTGATCTTCCTCGTTGCTGTTATGTTACTTTTCCACAGATTTCTACAGTTTCTCATTTATTCAACATTACTTGAGCTTGAGGGCATAGAATGAATGAACCTTTTCTTTGAAACTTTTTTTATTATTTTGATGAGAAACAATGACCTTCGATTCTTTAATAATTAATCTTTTGAAGGGAGCAAAAGTTGTTCTTGGGGCCAAAAGGCATAGCCTTGGAATGACCTTTTATGAGCCTACAGTTCTCAGTGATGTCAAGAATGATATGCTAATAGCAAGGTAAACACTTGGATAAAATTTTGCTTTATTTTAGACATTTAAATGACATAACCAAATTGTTGGTTGATTTGATTATTTGAATTAATGAACCGTGACACTCATTATTGTGGGTGACATGATCACCAGGGTGGTTAGCTTCTACTTATTACTTTCTTTATGACTTCTTTTGGGTCTGCAAAATTTTGCCTAGTTGTGCTCAACAACTTTTGCCTCCTGTTCCATTGAGTAGATTATTACCTGTGCACTGAAAACATTGTCTTGGCTCAGAGAGGAAGTATTTGGGCCTGTCGCACCCCTTTTGCGTTTCAAAACTGAGGACGAGGCTATCCGAATTGCTAATGACACCACTGCAGGTTCTTTTTTGAGCATCCGTTCATATTTTGATACGTCCATTAGGACCTTAAGGAAAATGGTGATATTTCCATTTAAAATTCTGTTTTGCTACTCATCAGCAAATTCTCCTGCATGCATATACAGGGTTAGCTTCTTACATATTTACAAATAATGTTCAACGTTCATGGCGTGTCTCTGAAGCTCTTGAATATGGACTTGTCGGTGTCAATGAAGGCATAATTTCAACAGAGGTGGGTCCCACACTGCATCCACCAGCAGTTTCATTTTTAAATAACATATCGGTGTATTCATGATTATCTGTATGAATGAAGGTGGCTCCCTTTGGAGGTGTCAAACAGTCTGGTCTTGGAAGGGAAGGTTCCAAGTATGGGATGGATGAATATTTGGAAGTAAGTGTACAAGAGATCCCTTTTACCATGCTTAACAAAAGAAACCCAAATGGCATGCATCAGTAGTTCAAATGTTGTAAAATAGCCATTATCACTTGTTTACTCTGAATGTTGTCATTTTGGGAAAAACAAAAACAAAGAATCTAATACAATCTAGAAAATATGACGTCGGCATGGATATGTATGCACATTTACACAAATGCACTTGCATGTGTGCAGCTAGAAATTCATATACTTATGCTGGTCTGTATACTCTTTTTCCTTCACTTAGTCATTTCTTTGATCCTGAATTAATCAAAAAATTGTGTGCTATTCCTGCCATATTGTTTAAGAAGTCGAAAATTCTATCTTGTAGGCAAGATACATAGGCGTACTTCTTAGTTCTGTGCGTAATATTAAGGTAATTCTAAATACTGTGTTGCAGGTTAAATACGTGTGCCTGGGGAATATGAGCAGTAACTGATGTGCTTGGTTTCTTGCTGGATCCTTGCCAAGCTTAAAACGAAAGTTGCTTTTGCTTCAAAAATGAAAAATGTGTTGTATTGGAAAAAAAAAATAAGTGTTTAGTTTTGAGGTAGTTCTGCGAGAACAGAAAAATAAGTCTCTTTTGTAGAAAAATAAGTCTCTTTTTGTATTAAGTTTTGATGTAATTTTGCAGCACAGAAATAAAATTTAGTTTTGATCTTTCTATTATAATTGTTCCTCTTTTTTTTTTTTTGTTAATAAAGTTTCTGTACTAATTGAAATCCATGGTAAGTTACAAAAGCGCAATGCCCAAGTAAGGAGGATGATTTAAGCAGACTTGTTAGAGAATTGGGGTGGGCTTTCAATTAATCAGAACCTTGAGGTTGGTTTTTTGTTGATTGAAAACAGAACCTGGAGGTTTAGAATGGAGGCAAGGGGTTAGATTTCTTCTGGTCCAAGCCCAAACTCAATGGCTGAAAGGGGTGTAGCTATATGGTTTAGGGTGTAGTGATCAAATGTCTGGGTGTATTAGCAAACACTCTTTGAAAGAATATGTCCAATGTGTGGTACGGACTACAGATTGAGCTCACCCAGCTTGAGGCTGTACTGAAGTTCTACACCAAATCAATCGTATTGGGCTAGCTAATCCAAATTCCATAAGAATCAAACTTTTCAGTCGCCGTTTTTTGTGTCTATTTTTTCTTCACTTAGCAAAAGATAGTAAATGTCAAGAAAAGCAAGTTAAGTCTAGGTCAGCCTCTGTTTTCTGAAGTGATTTAGTTTGTGGAAATTAATTTAATATATCCTCTGCAAAAGCTGTGAATATGACAATGGAATGTCATATATTCCCCAATGTTATATATGCTTTCAAGATCAAATATGTTTTCTTTTCTCATCCATCATCTGCACCATCTCTACTTAAAACAAAATTCATTGATTTTTTTCTTTTGTCAACTAAATCATTAAATCATGTGTTCGAATCCCCCTCAATATCGCTTGTATAAAAAGAATAATTGAGTGAGTTCGAGTTGCTACATCGACATGGGGTGATGGTGATGATGCACCATGCATGCATGCATGCTGTCCAATCCTTCTTGGGAACTCGATAGAAAAGCGGGAAGCTTTGTAAAGTATTCAAATTGTACATAAAGTAGGGTCCCACAAATTCACCTTCAAAGGAATATATTCATTTTAAAGAATGATTCTCTATAGATCACATAAAGATGCTTGAAATTGAAGCAAACATGCCCTTAACACTAAGCCAACCCACTTTTCCACTGGGTTTTGGCTTTGAAGTTCCCATTATTACCAACTAAAAGTTAAATCCCAACTTTGCTTGATTATAATTATAAAAGGTCCAGCCAATTTTGTGCCAATTGTCTAAAAGAAGCATCTCCAATTCTAAATGCAAAGCTTTGTTTCCTCACACATTTGGATAGGAGTCCAGGAGAGGTGCCAAATTATAAAGCATTTTCGTTTACATGCAAAGGGTGGTGGGGAGGGTCAAAATCTAGGAAAGAACCCCCAAAAATCAATCTATGCTGCAATGTTTGATTTCCTACCTGGCTTGCATGCATAGGTTTTGATTTGAACAATTTGGTAGGACCTGGTCAACATCTTTTACTCGGTAGGACCAAATCATACATATACAACAAGATGGGACGGTCGTAAATTGTTCTGTATCTTAAAATAATGAGCTTTGTGTAACTCATGGTGTTCTAGATTTTTGGGAGAAGAATCTTCCTTTGATTGTCAAAGAAGAAAGCATTGATTCCCAACTGAGATTGGGGCAAATACTAAATCGTAGGAATTTTTTTTTACAACAAAAGTAAATTGTATGTATTACTTCTGTGGAGTGGCATATATGTACGATTATACAAAAGATTGCTTCTTTTTTCGTTTCTTAACAACTCTCGTCTATAAAATTTGAATTCTAAATCTCTGACTGACATTTATTTTTCCTTTTAATTCTCTTGGGTCCAAGGCTCAAGTTGTTATACTCATTCTAATTTTACATCCTTTAGTAGAGTGTGAGTGGGGCCTTGAGGCAACTTATTGGGTTGACCTTACTTGGGTTGTTTTGTTTGTTGTGATTTGGATTGGAGAAGAAATGCATGGCAGAGCAGTCTTCATCTTCAATTCCAGGAAAGTGAGATAAGGGATTGAGGCCCAGCAAAGCTTTAGAAGGACTAAGGCTAAGGTCCCCTACCCTCCGGTCATCAAAAGCTTCACATTACAATACTTTTATGCATTGATGTTCACGTCCTCATATATTACCAACCACAGACCCCTAAAGTTTTCGGTTCCATATTTTGTTGTTTTTTAGTGCTTTCTCTTCCACGATAGAAAATCGCATTCATATTGTTAATCTTTAATTTTCTTAAATCATATTATGAGATCTAATTAGAATTGAATGATATAGAAACAAAGTTCTTGTAATCATATGCCTCAAAAGCTTGATACAATGATCTCTACACCATTCAAGTAATGACAGATTCAGAATCTTCCAAAAAGACAGAGGCTAAATATAATTGTAACCATATATTTAATTGAAAAAAACCTACTTCTAATTAAGCACTCATTGAATGAAATCTAGGAGCAAGAAAAAAGTGTAAAAAAAACTAGAAAAATAATACAAACATATGACAATGGCAATGATCATTAGTCCCTTCATCAGAAATTTTGCTGTCATTGAAACCTTTTTGTTGGTAATGACATAAAGATATATTAATCTTTGTGTTCTAAACACCATGCTTGATAGGTTACTGGTTCAAAGGATGTGTGCCCAGGATTCTATATATATATATATGTGTGTGTGTGTGCGCGCTTAGATATATAATTATTGACTGGGAGGGCAACATGCAGGGTTTATATGTATATACATGGTTCAGAAAAAAGAAGGGTAAAGGTACAACATACTGCCCATCATCATTGCCATGAGGGGTCTCACTCATATCTTAATGCGAAAAATAAAGCTTCACATGCTAACAGAATATATAACACCACAAAGATCTCCTCTTTTGGAGATATAACAAAAGATACACATACCAATCTCAGAAAAACCACTCAAACTAATACACTCTAATTCACATTATACCATGATAATTCCGGCATAAGTATATTTAGCGTAGAATTACCGGAGAGAGAGAGAGAGAGAGAGAGAGAGAGAGAGAGAGAGAGTACCTTTTGGCAAAGGAAGGCCAGCACATTGTAGAATAGGTGTGCTTTAATTTTCTTTGTTCTTTTTTTATATTATTATTTTTTCTTTTATACTACAAGGTTAGCTTGTCCCCCTTGCTTTCTTTCCAGTACTTGAGAGAAACCAAAGGCAGCCCACCTCCTCTTCTTCAAAAACGCACCCTATTCTTCCCTATTTGCATCGCATTTGTTCTTGAATCTCTCGGTATTCCCAGAGCCCCCAGCTCTGAGAGAGAAAGAAAGAAAGAGAGAGAGAAAAAAAAAAAGGAAAAAAAAGAGAATAATGTTCCAACACCCACACCAACACCACAAGAAGCCATCAACTATGAATTCTCATGACAGACCCATGTGTGTCCAAGGGGACTCTGGTCTTGTCCTCACCACTGACCCTAAGCCCCGCCTCCGATGGACCGTTGAGCTCCATGAACGTTTTGTTGATGCTGTCACTCAGCTTGGAGGACCAGACAGTACTACTTATAACCTTCACCTTCAATTTATAGTTTTCATGCATCCAAATTTATTAATTATGTTACATCTGCTCATTTCTTCTCTTATTTTTTCAGAAGCTACACCCAAGACTATCATGAGGGTTATGGGTGTGAAGGGTCTTACACTTTACCACCTCAAGAGCCACCTCCAGGTTTAATTTGCCTACACACGATGTTTTTTCGAACTTTATCATCTTTTTCTTTGCTTCACTTTTACAACATTCCAATTTTCGGTTTGCCTTGACGATATTTCTTTTTCTCTCTTTTCATTAAATTCTTTTGTTTCCCTACCTGAATAGAAATTTAGGCTCGGAAAGCAACCTCACAAGGAATTCAATGATCACTCGCTTAAGGATCATGGTATGAGACGCATGACAATTCTTTCTAGGGTTCCTTACAAACTATAAGCTCTTGAATTTGGACTGCGCCTTCGTTCCACAATTCTTTTTTGGAATATCTGATCTCTGTTTATTAATTTTCATGGCAGCATCTCCCCTGGATCTTCAACGAAATAGTGCATCTTCTTCTGCCATGATCGGCCGCAGTATGAATGAGTATGTATTCGGTCTTTCTTCTTCTTTTTCAAGAACAAAATGATTTCTAAATCTTTCTTGGAATTTATCCATCCAACCAAGAAGTTGTTTGTGTTTCTTTTTTATCTCTTTTTAACCAAAAAAATTGCCTAAGTATTTCCTTTCATGCTTGGTTGGGGCTGGGGGATTCGAATTTTCTTGTGGAATGTATGTGAAAAACTGCATATAACAGTATTAATTGCCACTTGGTTGATGCAATTAGGATGCAAATGGAGGTGCAGAGAAGACTGCATGAACAATTGGAGGTAACTAAACACACATGCAAAAAAATAATTAAAGTACCTCTTCTTTAAATGATGATAAAAGAAAGGTTTTATATATTTATTTCATGTATGATCTTGTGATCTTGATTTTAATTAATATATAACAGGTCCAGAAACACCTGCAGTTGAGAATTGAGGCTCAGGGAAAGTACATGCAAAGCATATTAGAAAAGGCCTGTCAAACCCTTGCTGGTGAGAACAACATGGCAGCTGCAGCAGGAAGCTACAAGGGTAATATTGGAAATCAAGGTGTCAATCCTGCTGACATGGGAGCTCTGAAAGATTTCAACTCTCCTCTCAATTTTCCATCATTTCAAGACCTTAACATATATGGAGGAGACCACCTTGATCTTCAACAGAACTTGGACAGGCCACCTCTTGATCACAGTTTCATGCCAAGCAATGACAATAGCATTTGCTTGGGACCCAAGAAGAGGCCTAGTCCTTATAGTGGTAGTGGCAAGAGCCCTTTGATTTGGTCTGATGATCTCCGGCTTCAAGATTTGGGAACAGCTGCCTCATGTCTTGGACCTCAGGATGATCCCTTCAAATCGTCAGATTCAATTCAGATTGCACCACCGTCCATTGAGAGAGGCTCGGAGATGGATTCCATTTCGGACATCTACGAATCCAAGCCAATGATCCAAGGAGAAGACAAGAAGTTTGACTCGGCAAATAAACTGGAAAGGCCTTCACCACGGCGAACACCACTAGGCTCCGACAGGATGAACCCCATGATCAACACCGGTGTTCGACAAGGAAGAAATTCACCTTTTGGGTGAGCTAAAAAATTAATTGATATTAAGATTTGAAGAATGAGATCGATCTAGGGTTTTGATCATGATCATGAAGTTTTTTTTTTTTTTTTTGGGGTCTTGTCAGAGTGGTCACGAAGGTGAGTAGGTCACATTAGGGTTCTACTAAAGTAAAGTATGATAAAATGCCTTGCATGGCAAACCTATAAAGTTACATTGTTAATTTTACCAGTACATTTATAACTTAGTGTGATATCCTTGTAACTCCTTGATACTTAATTTCCAGATTTCCATGGATGTCATGGAAAATTGATCTAGACATGAATAAAACTATGACTAGCAAGGTGCAATGTTGTCTCACTAATATCACTATCTCCTGTTTAATTAGATGATGCAACCTGAAGATGTTCTCTTTCTTTATTAAGATATCTGATTGAGAAAGCAAAGTACATGCAAACAAAATTTAATTTGCCATTATTTAATTGATATATTGTTCCTTACTTGCAAGTTATATAACTTCCTACTTTTCAACTTCGATATATATCATGTCTCCCATAGGAGTAAAACTTTCATGACATGTTGCATACGCCTTTCTATCTATCTCTCTCATCACTTGATGATAGAGATAAAGAGAAATGTCCATAAAACCTGGGATAGACAAGTTTTTTTTTGGTTGCTCCCATAGGTATTAATTTAGACATTTTCATTCAGAATTTAGACATTTTCGTTATAATGTAGGTCATTTAACAGTTGATGGGTGGTTTTCATAAGGGTTAAGAGGTGAGGACATGCACGTCTTGGAGGAATTTTGTTAAGTTTATTCTAGATCATGCAGCAGGAAGCGTTCTACTATCAGTCCTGTCCTGCTGCTTTTTAAGTTAGTTGGTCCAAGTTAGTTATTGCAGACAAAGCCATTGGGATAATTAAAGAAAAATTAACAAACTATAAACCCCAATAAAGCAAAAGATCGTATGAGTATGAGCTAGCTGGGAAGGAACACATGCATAGATCACAGTAAAGAAAGAAAAAATTGATTAAAAAATAACTAGGATATAGATCGAGAGATCATCACAAGGGTTTATTTGAGTCGAGCGAGCTCCTTTTTAAAGATGAGAAAGAATTTTCTACAATAGAAGCCGACCAATAGTATCTATCTTTCAATGCTCTTTTTTCACTCTTTACTACTTCACATTCCTTGGGTGTCATACAAGGACGACAACAAGTGTACCTTTCATCTTTTTTCCTTTGTTTTTTACTCAACAAAGATATATACATGACCTCATCCTCTTATCAAAGATAATTAATGTGTTTAACGCAATAACTAAATAATTAGGTGAGATAATGAAATGACAACAACAAATTAAGACCCAAGTGATGATGAAATCGTTTGAGGATTTAAGAGACTAATTAGAATTAGATCCATGCAGAGTGAGAGCGGGTTTCTCTTTGGTGTAGAAAAAGAAAGTGGTGCCACCATAGCTTTATTGGTTGCAGAGAAAATTTAGCCACTGCAAGTTGGCAGGAAAGCTCCCCCTCTGATCTCCACATAGACACAACTCAAGAGAGAGAGAGAGAGAGAGAGAGAGAGAGAGAAGAGGAAAAGATGATAAAGCCTAAAAGCAAGGAAAGAATACAACGCACTCCCACGCGTGCAGATTTCGAGGAAGCTTCTATCTTTATGTGGGCAAAGTTAAAGCTAGCTAGGGGATACTCCTTATTGCATTAAAAGCTGCTGCTGATGATGATTCATGGCTATATATATGTGTGTATAGCTAGATTGGTTAATTTATTTTTATTTAAAAAATAATAATATTACCACAGTTTGCATGCAATAATGTTATTTGGGTTCTCTTGCTATAGATTTATATGCACAGAATCATGATCAGCATATGATTATGGTAATGATATGGTGTTCAAGGCACATCCTTCCATGCAAATGCAAATCATTTGCAGTACTTTGGATTCTGTTACTTCATTTGACAACTTTGGGTCTAGTAAAGAATTTCCTGCTTCTTACAAAGTATCCTCCAGAAGCTTCTTTTGTCCTCCCCCCTCCCCACACCCTTACTCTAGATCGCTCTCTCTCTCTCTCTCTCTCTCTCTCTCTCTCTCTCTCTCTCTCTCTCTCTCTCGTACACATATTTTGACCCCTATAAACTAGCTCATGGAACTGGCTGTCTATGTTTTCACCCCCCACCAAAAGAGAGAGAAATAAAAGAGCAAACAGAAGAAGCCATCAACATTTCTTCCATGCAATATATCATCTCGATACCAACATATATACATAAAGTCTCCTATGTGGACATCCGGACGTTATTATTGTACGGATGCAATGTATTTTCTACTATTCCTCCTCATTTTCCCTCCTATTTACACTGGCATATGCACAATAATAACGTACAGACATCCGAATTGGAAAATAAAGAGACACCTGAAATATATATTGTTTTGATGTTAAAGAAAAAGGGAACAAGGAGACAAAGAGACACCTTAAATTAAGCTAGTATATAGAGATGTCCACCTACAATCCCTAGTCCCTGATTCAACTTTGATATAAAAGCTATTCATTTAGTTTTTGATCATATATATGGGACTGGAACAACACTTGGAGAGTAAATAATCGAAAGAACGTAGTACATGTATCGCACTTTATGATGATTAACAACATACATTTCTGATATTATTATGTGTATATGATGGTGCCTTTGTTTAATATGTTATTCATGTTTACCTTTTTTTTTGCTTAATTTTGTTAAAAACTTTGTTGACGTCAAATTTATTCGTATGAACAGAAGCTCCCTTATCATCAAAAGAAAAAAAGAGAGCTCCATTTTAGCTATTCTGGAAACAAAGCTTCTCAGTTGTATGTATGGGCCTGTGAGAACATGGACATGGCGGGTTTCATAACTGGGCCAAGTTTGAGGGAGTCAAACTCTCTTTTCCACTTTTCTTTTCTCAGTTGTTCAGGTTAAGGTATGGGCCCAAGTGTCTAAAGGTAAGAAAGTACAATTTACTCGGGCCAACGCTACCAAATAAGGATACGTAAACTAGACATGTGCCACCAAAGAGGATAAAGAAACTAGGGTTTTTAGGTCTAATGATCCCTAAACTTTGATATGATTCGCATTTTGGTTCTTAAACTTTGATATGATTCTTGTGGTCCTTCAACTTCACTTTCGTTAAGACAAATGGTCCTACTGTCAATTTTGTTATATTTTCTGTTAAATGCAGAGACAAAATGGTATTTTTATAATAATTTCATGTTAATCTCCCCAAATTGAAAATTTGGAGAACGCTAAATGATTATATTATTAGTCACATCTCTCACAGTGATCTCTACTTATAAGAGATGTTACTAACGTGGTACAAATAGTTTTATTATAAAAGTTTTGTGAGAAATTGCAGAATAAGCGACAAAGACATTTGGACAAAAAAACATTTCCTTTCAAGGTAGCAAATATTCTCTTAAATTCGAACCCATAAGTGATGAATTAGAATACATAACTTTTGTTTCCTACTCACACGACATATCCTTGCATTTCTATCATATGCCAAAAACTGAAATTAAAAAAAGGTCATATCCTTGAAGAAAAAAAAGAAAGAAAAGGCATTAGATTAGAATACAACAACATATCCCTTATTCCACCCCATGCTTGAATTTGTCATTTTAAGCTTGGTCATGACTTCAAAGCCCACTACATATTACATAATACACTTGAAGAAAAAGAAGAAAAACCCAAAATATTACATCATCAACAACGTGTACCCACCACCAATATTTTTTGTAATTAGAAACAAACTAACATCCTAATAATTAAAGCTTTAATCAGTACTTAAGAAGAGTTAATCATGGTGATTGTAGAGTACTGTCCAATATATCCGCAGGAGCAATGAAATAGTCCATGGAAAGCCCTGGTACGTTAAACACAACGTCATCAATGCTCCAAGCTTCCTCCATTCTAGTCCTTGTGTACTCCATGGACACCTCACCGCACCGGAAGACGGTGGCGATCGAACGGCCCTGATGAGCTATGAGCACACCATCCACATCCCTATAGTCTGCAATGCTGCTTCCTATGGTGGTCTCCCAATAGACGGTTTCATTTTCTGGGGCTTCAACTCTAGTGAGGTGTGAGTCTTCTAAGTATATGAGGAGGCCACTCTTTTGGCAAAAATAGCCATACAATGCATGCCTGATCACCTCTGCCGGACCCTCACTTCTCTCCATCACAGCCGCCCGATCGGCAGAAACTTTTAGTACAAAGCAATCATCCTCTCCGATTCTTTTCTCCCCCAAGCATTGTGCCTTGGCAAACAAGCTTGCTGTGCTCTTTGGGTCTAGGCCCTGCAATAAAACATAAGATATAGCTGATCAAGTTTATGAGTATACATGAAGGTTAAGCTTGTGAATGGTGATATTGAATGCTTGATGCACATCCTCACTTTTTTAAATTACTTGTTTTGGAGCAAATTAACAACGATGACACAATCACTCATGCACATGTGAACGACAGGTATCCACACATTTTTGCAGGTGTGACAATCAATACTATATTAGCCAATATAATTTTGGTGCAAAAAGAAACATCTCTAAAGCAAAAGAAAAAAGAAAAGAATGAAGAAGAAGAAAGAAAGAAAGAGAGAGTAGGGAGCCATAATGTACTAGATCCGGCAGCATTCACTAAAGTGCAAAAGAAAAAGTTAAAGCAACCAAATAATACAGAAACACTTTAGTTCAGTATGTGGTAATCCCAAGACCAAGATGTTCATATAATATGACCTTAGATGACGTCAGAACGGCAATCACGTGCCGTTCTTAGGTCCCTTTGGAGCTGTTCAAAAAGAAAGAAGTCTGTAGGGTAAAGCACGAGACAGTTTCTCTATCATTGTCAGCCACATACCATTTTATTGGGATTGTGATTTGTTCCTCAATCTCTATCTTTGTTTGGTAAAGCCCAAAAGCTAAGCTATTTGGAATAATTGAATGTTACGGTTCGTTCATGCCTCTTTATAGTTCAAATTAAATCACAAATATAAAAGAATTTTCTAAATTCTTGCATGATTTTAAATTATTATGAGAAGAACGTTGTATACCTGAATGAGGCGGCGCAAAGGGCGTTGAGGACCTTTGGCTGCATGAGTACCGAGCCAAGGGGTGTGCCTCCAAACTGTCTTGCCGTCGCTACCGGCCACCACCTTGTTGCCTCCAACCACCAATTCCAAAGACCACATGCCAGGCAACATTTGCCAAAGAACAAAGCACCCACTTTCCCCACTTCTTGTTCCTAGAGTCTTGACATTTCTTCCGGCAGAAACCTCTGTTTCACAACAAACCATCTTCACACTTCCACTTGCATACATGTTTTTGTTGCACTTCTGTTGCTTCAAGCACCCTGTGGCTGCCAAGTACTGCTGTATAATGTAATGCGCTATAGAAGTTTCCTACACAATATTTTTCAAAAACCCAACATTAATTAACTAATCAATATTAGTAACAAAACATGTATATAATCCAATGTGTGAGATAAATAATTGAATTTTCTTACAAATGGGATGTCCTTGATGTGGAGGAGGTGATGATCAATTGGGTCATTGGCTTGGGGAATTGGAGCAAGGGGACAGCCTAACACACCAAGCAACAGCCTTAGGTCTTGCCTTTTGGCAGGAATAGTACCACCACTTCCATATCCTGAGGTAGATAAATTAGTCCCTGGATTAGGAAGCCCACCCTTCTGTGCCCTAAACCATTCACGTATGACTTCCCAAGAGCTCTCCTTCTTGCCTCCTTCCTCTTGCATTTCAGGGTCTGGCCCTTCCATGAGCGGCGTCAATGGCTGTGGACACCATATCTGCTTCTTTCTTGCCTTGGAACCCATAAATCAGTTACTTGGTTTTTGGAAGATGGAAAGAGAGAATGATCAAAATGGGGTTGAGGGTTGTGAGCTTTTTAAGAGAGGAAGAGATTATAGGAAGGTTGGGAGAGTGAGGAGGATTGGATTGGATTGGATTTTACTGTATTGTAATGGGATGAGACAAAAGGGACAGCTTATCTGTCCAACGGCAGAGAATGGTAGTAATATAATAAAACCACACTATCGCATGTTGGCCTGTCTATTACTTTATTCTTCTCCCTTTAGGTCTCTCTCTCTTGTCGTTTTATTTCTATATTCATTATTCTCTTGAGCTGCTCAGCCTCTCTCTTACCCAACTGAGAGGGAGAGAGAGGGGGCCTATGTGGATTGGTCTAGTCCCTTTTACATGTCTTGAGTGATAAAAGACCCTAATACCCTTTAAAGGAAACCAAAAAGCATTGTCTCTGATTCTGTTTATTGGCTTGCTCTTGTTGCTAGCAAGTATACAGTCACTGTGTGGTATATACTTTGTACTTTTGTAGTATGAACACAATGATAGTTTTAGTTCTTGGGGTAATGTCTTAGTTCTGGTGAGACATATCCATGAACATAGAGATAAACCTCTGTTTTTAACCTTTAATGTCTGACTCACGATTTATACGTAGAGTCATGAGTCTCTAAAATGACTTGTCATCTATTAATAGGTTACAATCGTTTATATAAGCTAATTTTCCTAATTGATATGAGACTCAAAAGATGTTCACACGATCCATACAAATTTTGAGTATCATATAAGTTTCATTCACTTGAATTAATGACATACTCGTTAAGATTATAGAATGTTGTTGATAACCATAGGTAAGTCCAATAATACAAAACTTTCAATATTTTACCTTATTAGATGAAATGCTAAAACTTATAAGTCACGACCACTTTAAATCGAAGTACGATTTCGCCGCTCAATAAGTTGCCTTAAAACTTATATATTATTGGTTTGATAATTCCCTATAAAGTTTAATATATTATATTTGAGAAGGGAACAAAAAGCATATGAACCACACTTATTTTGTTTCACTTTATATGAAGCATATGAATCACACTCGATGATGGGACAATATTTTCTTGTAAATATTAGTGAATTTTACCCAAGGGTATTATGGTAAAGTGGGTTCAATGACTGCAGGCTCTGCACCCACTTCCATATAGGACAAATCTACCAAATCTTCTTTGCACATAATTAATTAATTAATTACTCGGAGCCTCTGATCAAATTAATCAAAATCAAATCCAAAAACAAGGATCTCAATCTCATCACGCCTTACTTAGTAGTACTTTAGTTTAGTACTCGGTATCTTCCTCTCCTCTTTTGATTCTCGTCCTCGGTCCAAACAACAAAACTCACACTTCCCAAAATGGGCCCCACCCCACATAATATAACACAAAATTATACCATTTTAACCTCGAGCCCAGATGGTCAACGTGGCCGGCTGTGGAGGGTTTGATAATGACAGTGCAAAAAAGGGGGCCCACAGGAGGGTGGGGCCGGATGTTGGTCCAAAATCCAATTAGGGAGATGGAGATGAGAGCAAGTGGCAAGTGGTGGCGATGGTGTAAGGTCGGCATCAAGGGAAATGAATGACCGATTGAGTTGAGGAGGTTGCATGAATGGTGGTGGAGCGGCGGATGGGGACTGGGGGTTTGATGATGTTGATGGGTTTTCAGGTTTGAGTGATCTTTGAAGCCAAGCTCTCTTTGTTCGTATTATATTAGGGTTCAAGTGTGGCTTTCATTGGTTGGGAGAGGCACATAATGCCCACATTGCCTTAGATCCTTCAAGCAATTGTGCACATCAACACATGTGGTATGTTTCATTGTCTTTAGACTTTTGGATTTTTATCCACAACATTTCTCTCTCCTTTCTCTATTTTATTTTTAAACATAGAAACTTAATAGGTTGTTGGAAAAATTGCACCACATTGGATTGATTTGGATACATGTTTGGTCCATGAAATGTTAATGGCACTTGGGCTTCGGACTGGGACTGGCCAATGGGCACCATCACATTTATGATTTGGATCATAGTGGGCCTACCTCTCTCATTCATTCTTGATTTCTTTATCAATCAATGTCCTTGTGAAGGCAAGCATTTGTTTCAATTTGTTGGTTCATCTCTTAAAGTAGACCATCACAAAATTAATCTCCTAGTCTTGTGAGTTTGGGGTCCTGATTCTCTAAGCTTGGGGTTTTAACTTTTAGGTCCTAGGTGTTGAGATTCGAGTTTAGAATTCAGGACTCGAGATTCCAAGTTTGAAATTTAAAGTTTGTGGTTCGTGTTTTGAATTTAGATTTATAGTTTGAAATTTGAAGTTCGTGATCCATGTTTTAGATTCAGGTTTAGGACTTAGAGTTTTTAAATCATTATGTTTTGGTCAAGAGAGTTCTAAATCATTAGGTTGAAGTAAAATTATTGGAAAATACCCATTTGGAAATGCTTCATTCCTTACCTCTTTGGAGTGGGGCATTCATTCTATTATAAGAGGGATGAGATGAGCAATTCTGAACTATATGTGTGAACCAAAGAATAGAATGATGATGCCCATTCTAGTGTTAATTAAATACAATTATGAGCCAAATGATAACTTTTGGGAAAACATGAACATATATATGCACCTCCAACTAAGCCATACCTAAGTTTTCTATAATTCTTAGAAACTATAAAAAAGTGAACATGTGGGAATGAGGCTATTGGACGGTATGCACATGTTGAATATATTTTTGTGTGGTTAAATTAACATAAAGGACGACGGAAAAAGGAATTGTCTTGAATATACTTTTTCATGTATAGGCAGCAAATTGTCTTGTTTGGAATAGTGCGGCGAAAGGGATTGAACTCGAATAGAGGAAGACAGTACACTACAATAATTACTTAGTTCTTGAGGAAATTGTTCTTCACGAACGATTTGTGTGATAATGATAATCGAAGGACTAAGGTGATGAGCGCGTAAAAGGATTGTGATTTTCACACTTCCAATTTTGTTTTTCTTTCTACACTCCTTCCCTTGTTTCTTTCCCTTGATCCTCTATAGATTTATTCAATTCTAAGGCTAAAAAAGAAAAGAGAACCTGTCAGTCAGTTGTAGTCATGCGAAATCATATTTTCGAGTGTTAAAATGGATTCGAGTTCTTCACAAAAGTTGTTCCTACGTATGTGTAGAACAACATATTAAAATTTAGTAGCATTTGGATAAATATAGCTTGCTCGGGTCATCACACATCAAAACAGGTTTGGAGAAGAAGCTAAATGGTATGTTGGCCAATTTTTGTTAAGTCAATTGCGGTGAATGAGTCAACATGTGAAGGCCTGAGCGCTCTCAAAAAATAAATATTAAAGTATGCTTGCTGAAAGAGGAAAACAAGTTTGGCTTGGAAGATATTTTGAATTACCTAGGGAGCTTCACTTAGGGAACAACACCAAAGCAACTTTTTTGGTTTTGCTAGCATTTTCAGCAACCCACTCACCAAAATCAATGGCAAGTAGGTACTTCTCATTGGCTGTTGGTCCCAACACTTAACCCACCTCATTTTCTCTATAAATAGAAAGAGAAGTCATCAATTAACACACACAAATCTCTCAAACAAACTCAACGTCTTCAATACTTGAAAACCTCAAGCTTGAAACAACTTGCATTTCTTTCAAGATAACTAGTTTACAACTCCTGATTGTTATCTTTTTACTTTTATGCTCTACCAACACTTGGTATGATTCCCAGTAGCTAGGCCAAATCCTTTACTTTTTCTGTACCAAGTTTGAATAGAGAGATCTTCAGGCTATGTTGTTTACTTTTATTTAAATGTTTATATGAATAGAGAAATCTTCATATGAACATTCATCATTTTCATTACTGTCATGTACTTTTCAAGTCTTTACAATGAACGAAGTAGATAAATCCTCAATTTAGTGTAGCTATATGTCATTTACTTTGAGTTTGCATCGATATTGAACTAAATCGAGAAATCTTTAGCTCCATCTCATTGTTTCTCATTTTCATTTATGTTAATTTTATTTTATGCTTGTTCTTATCTTCGCACTAGAAAAATATTGAAGTCTTTTTGAGGCATAGAGAAGAACCTATATTGGGCCAGTTCCTCACCCAATTCACAATCGATTGATTAGAATCGATATTGTAGTGCATTTTATATTTTTCAATCACTTTATGTTGGAGCTTTTGTTACCAACAATGACACGCCTACACAAACAATCTCGTGGCCAACACCAGGCCATCACGGATGAATTTTCAGGGGTAGAACAAACAAAAACTCAACTTAATTTAATTTAAAATGAATTCCAAGCATAGATTTATCCTACGACCATAAACTATCAAAGTAATTTCATTTGACCTATTTATAAAATTATCCAGGACAAATAAATTAAATTAATTCTCTATACAAACATTAATTAATTCATTTGATTTGGAGGAGAAAAGATTCTTCCGAAAATGCCCTTAACGAGGTACTAGGGTGTGGTCTCATTGTCTTTGAAAACTGGGCTTCGCACTTGTCACGTATGCAATTAACACATGAACACAATCAAAAGGATAAAATTGATATAATCGTAAAACTTTAGATAGTAATGTGAAAAAATTGAAAGGTCATTTCAAAAATCACCCCAAAAATTTCGGGTGTATATTTTTAAGCAACTCTATGATTAGGGTTTTGATTGAAATGAGCCTAAATTTATGTATGAGTTTCACATTTTGGTCATTCAACTAATTTTTTTCATTTTAATGGTCCTACAACTCTCTATTTAGTGTCAAATTGGTCTTACCATCAAAGTTTGTTAATTTTGCAGTTTAATTGAAAGGTAAAATGGTCAAATTGAACTAAAATATTAATTAAGGACCAAGTGTCTCTCTTCTCTGACTTAATATACAGTCATCCCACATGTGATTTTGGCTTATTTATTTATTTATAGAATATCCCACATGTGATTAGGTCCTGGGTCAAAATAAAAGGGTTTAGTGACAATTAGTTTCGGGACCATTTTCCCTGATCAAAAATATTATCTCGGACCAAATTCCAGAATGATGAATGTGTACAGGGGTCATGACTACATTGATTGCTAGATTACATTGAAAATCTATGTTTTCTCAAATTTATTTTTCAAATTCTTGTACATCCATCAGTTGAGATCACTGATCGGTTCATTAATCATTCTCGATGAGTAGAATAAGAAATAAACAAATCTCGCATGAGCTGCATTTATGTACTTGATGACAATTAAATCCATATCCAGCCAGTCAAAGATATGAGTAGATATGGAGGGCTACGTAGCACATGTGATGGCTCAACTGAAAGCCTGGATTTGGCAAACCTCATGGCTGGCAGTGGCATATTGTTGATTGTTTTTACAAAATTAACCATTACGGATGCATTCCACTTTCACAATTAGAATATCATTCACTACACACTGATAGATAGATACAAATGCATAAGAGTGGCTTTGGGAAATTTTTGTTGAAGATAAGTGGGATGTACATTAGTCTCTTTTCCTTCAATGTAATCGAAAATTTACTATTGTTGACGATGAATTTTATTTAAATTTGTAGTCGAGATTCACAGTATGTCAACACAAGTAAACTGTACATTAAGCCGTTTATATAAGTGTATACCTTACTTGATCATATTCTAGCTTAGCACACTAGCACAACCAGACTATATATTACATGGCAGATCCAACTCCACTCTTGCCTCACTCAACCTCCTCCGACCCCATCTCCACTCCCCCAATATCGCTCGACTCAGTCATCGAACGAGTCACAACCAACTCGGCCTGGCCACAGTTGCTCCAAGCCATCGTGGTCTCCTTGTCATGGTTCTTTGATGGCCAACAAACCTTCATAACCGTCTACACAGACGCGGAACCAACATGGCACTGCACCGAATATCCCAACACGACATGTCGTTCAACCTCCAACATCTGCGACCTCTCCACCTCCGCATGGGCTTGGGACAGACCTTCTTCCACCACCATCATCTCAGACTTCAACATTCAATGTGCCTCGTCCCTAATCTCAGGCCTGCCGGCCTCAGCTTTCTTCTTTGGTTGCTTACTGGGGGGGTTCATTTTGGCAACACTCGCTGACTCATCACTTGGCCGAAGGAACTTGCTCTTCCTCTCGTGCTTCACCATGTGCGTGGCTTCACTCATAACCGCGTTTTCAACAAACGTTTTTGTATATGCCGGGTTGAGATTTATCAGCGGATTCGGGCGTGCTTCTATCGGTGCCTGTGCACTGGTTCTATCCACCGAAATCGTGAGCAGAAAATGGCGTGGTCGAATTGGGATTGCCGGGTTCTTTTGCTTCACATTTGGGTTCTTGTCACTACCAGGTATAGCTTACGTTAACAGACACTCCTCATGGAGAACATTATATATGTGGACTTCAGTTCCTGGCATCTTGTATTGTGTGTTAGTCTTTTTGTTTGTGAGTGAGTCTCCCAAATGGCTGTTCACTCGGGGTCGTAAAGATGAGGCCGTGGCTACACTAGGAAGACTTGGACATTGGAATCATAGCAGGTTTGGCAACATAAGATACTTATACAATAAATATATATTTTTTCTTTCTAACTTTAAGGTTGTGTCCATGTTCACAGATTCGCAGTCTCACAACATAAGTTTGATTATTTTCTGAATGTGCGGTTTAGATTCATGACTACATATGTGCTTTCTAATTTTTTTCACAGCTTGAACCTGTACTTATCCAGCATCCCACTCTTGGAGGAATCGGCTGAAGTAGATCTATTCTCGTCAGTGAAGAACTTGTTTGAGAAAAAGTGGGCATTTCGTCGAACACTTGCCCTGATGTCAGTTGGTTTTGGGGTAGGAATGGTTTACTACGGCATGCCATTGGGGGTTGGGAACTTGGGATTCAATATCTACCTTAGTCTGACATTGAATGCAATGTCTGAGATACCTTCCTTCGCTCTCACTTTATTTTTCATAGGAAAATGGAACAGAAAGAGCTCATTGCTAACATTTATGATGACAAGTGGGGTTTGTAGCATAATGTGTGCGGTAGTTAGCTCCAAATGGATGCAGATAGGGTTGGAAATAGTGTCGTTTTTCAGCGCCAACACAGCTTTTTCCATCTTAATGATTTACACATTGGAGCTATTTCCGACGTGTGTGAGGAACTCAGCCACGTCCATGGTGAGGCAAGGGCTGGTGATTGGGGCCATTTTTAGTCCGGTGTTGATTTCAGCTGGGAGAAATTACAATGAGTTTTTTTCATATGGAGTTTTTGGGGTTGTGATTATTTGTTGTGGGGTGTTTGTGTTTCCGTTGCCGGAAACAAAAGGCGTGGCTCTCTGTGACACCATGGATGAGCAAGAGCGCAAGGAGGTTACAGACCAGATCAATACTAGTATTTGACATTAAAAACTCCTAGAGAATTGCTTTGTTTTGTAGGCTATTGATCACCAGTTAAGCATTGTGTTGAATTAATGTTGATGAGTATCTCTTTATTACAATATGTTTCTCCATGTTCACTCTTTTGTGCTCGGTGAACGACAGATATAAATTGTTTAGAATAGTATTAGTCCAGTTTAGACCAATTGAAGCCAAGCCAGCATAGTCATTGAAAGTAACAATGTACTAACAAACAGGACAGGCCAACAGATAACTTAGTTTAACAAA
The DNA here is from genome assembly GCF_000346465.2 of Prunus persica. Taxonomy (NCBI): domain Eukaryota; kingdom Viridiplantae; phylum Streptophyta; class Magnoliopsida; order Rosales; family Rosaceae; genus Prunus; species Prunus persica. Next base: position 7,021,079 of record NC_034012.1, on the reverse strand, counting down.
AAGTCCGTACTTTGTGTCAAGAAAGAATCAATGACCATCTTGGAAAGACAAAGTAGATCTTTGAGTTCTAAACATTTTAATGTGCAAGCCGAAAATTTTAGTATATGTACTAGCAGTATCCCATGGCTGATCCAAACCCGCTTGTGCCTCCATCCAATATGGAGATACAGATACTCTGAGAAAACGCCCTTCAATCAGATGAAATAATGGAGCCTGAAACTTTAGTTTTGGGTGGAAGCACTTCTGCCAAGCCATCCTTGTCTCTTTGAAAGCCTTTGATGGACGGTAAACATTTATCCATGGCCTCCCGGTACAAATTTCACAGTTTCGGTGCAACATTTTGCCTTGAGAAAGGGTTTATCAAGGTTGAAAGGTAAAAAAACACAGAACTGAGAAAAAATGAACAAACTAAAGCATGCTTAGAATGTTAAGGGTGCTAGTATAATGGCAACAAATTGAGAACGACTAATGCTAACTATGGGGATATGATTGAAACAAATGTATAAGTTCGATGTCTCATAACTATGTATCTACCCTTAGATCGGTTATGAGGCAACATTTTCTAGAGTGTGACAATTATGATGTACGGGATGTTGTCGTTAAGGTAGATACATAGTTATGAGACATTGATATGATACATTTGTTTCAGACATTGTAGGCCTGAGAGTAGGGGATATACTGGTGCACTTCACTGCTAAATTTAAGATGGTGAAGGCTTCTGTTTTGTATGGTAAGTATACAAACTTTTGTCAACCAAGTCCAAGAGCCTTCCTTCTTGATGACATTTATAAGCCTGCATATATGAAAGTTAATTAACATGGATCTACAAGAGGGAAAAACTTACCTAGCTAAAAACTTGTCCTGCACAGGACCGCAATGCAATTCTCAGTACGTATTTCCTTTGTTTATAACACAAATGCCCACATTGGCTTGGATCCTTCAAGAAATTGTTTAAATAAACAGGTAGAAGCAAATTGTAGGAAAAAGTTAACCCATTTGGAAATGCCCCATCATGCCCATTCATTCTATTCTGTTGAACAAGTGTTTATGTTTCTACTAAAATGTTAAACAACAATTTAAACCTCTGTTGTTAAACGCTTTACATCATGATAGCATGCAATTATCATTTCTCCTCCACTAATAATCAAAGACCCTAAAAACATTATTCTACAAATTTGATCTAACATTATTCTACAAATTTGATCTAACTTGGAATTTTGGTATGAATGTCTTACCCAGATGCTGTTTTATTTGGTTTTGCATTGTTTGCCTTCCTTTGAGACTTGACAACTGGGATTTGGGGCTACCCATTTGTGCATTTGGTAAAGATGGTTGAAATCTGGTACATATAAGGAATTTACTGAAAGGGTTTAGGATATATACTCTTTTGGTGGCTGCAGAGTATAAACTTTTGCTTCCATTTCTGTTTAAATAAGGCAATACTCACATAGTTTTTCATTGTTCATAGTTTCTTTCCCCACTCAATTTCTCTATATTAAGTGATAGTTCATTGTGTTGAATTTGGGGACAGTTTCTTTTTCTCATGGTTGTCTTCAACTACAATTCGATTGCAAAAAAAAGTTTATTAGCTCATGAAAACATATGAAAAACCAAGAACCAATGAAGAGAGAAGTTCTGCCACCAATCAGTGTATATCTTAGCGTATAAAACATGTTATTTATCTATCTATCTATTGCAACAGCAGTAATAGGTTTTTAAACACTACTTCGCATACATAACATGTTACTAATCTATCTTTTGTAACTTAAACTTTCACATGTAAATAACATTGTGTTTCCTATCCCTTTTTTCAACTTTTTATATATATTATAGGGTTTTAATACCCGCAGCATTGCACACGGGCACCTTTGCTAGTGACTATCTGGAAAAGACATGTACATCTTTGAGTTGTAAACATTTTAAAGTAAGAATACCATGGTTGATGATCAAAACCGACCATGGTTGATGATCCAAACCCGGTTTTGCCTCCATCCAATGTGGAAGATCCAGACACTCATGAGGAACAACCTCCTTAACTCTGCATTATATCAAAGATAATTCGCATGGATTTACCTAGCTAGAAAATTGTCATTCACAGGATCCCATTTTAATTCTCAGTATTTTATTTGTTCATAACACACATGAACTCGTCCAGGTGTGAGATTTTATCTCAAAATGTGTCGATGCAATATTTGCTTCCCCTGTCTAAAAGAAACTCTAGTTTCCTGGTTGGATTTGCTCACCACATATTTAGATAGACTCACTGTGCAAGAGTTGCCTTTTCCTAAACATCTTATGTTCGATGGTGTTCATGTTCCGCTGATTCCTATTTAGTTTTGAACCACCTAAGCACCTAAGAAATATGGCAGGCAAAATGGATACTTTGATAGGATTATCGGCATGCCGAAGGTAGTACATGTACTGAACTACAGAGCAAATGCACTGCGAGATGCCGCCAACTAGTCCATAAATGTCAGGAAGAGTACTGAAAAATGCGTTCCGAGGAGGTGGATAATAAAACCACCAGAGCCTTCCCCATCTCCTTAGCACAACTCTTTCCTTTCTACCATTATAAATTAGCTCCCAGATGGAAATAAGTAAAGCTGCAGTAGCCAACAGCACACCAAATAGCGCATAGTGCGGTTTTGTCGGGGAGGAAGCCTGATCAAAAGCAGCTGACAACATCTCTAGGCCAAGGCTAGTGACTAAAAATATCCACTCTACTGATTCTGAAGTACCCTAAAGAAGAAACTAGCTAATTATAAATTCAATTCAAAATTAACGCTACCAATCAAGAAATATGCAATAATTTTTTTTGGCTAGCTTGTCTATGTCTACCTATGGTTATGAACTTATGATCAAGTTTTGAGTGATCAATACCTTTATGGGCTCATCATAGACATTGCTGTTGTGCAACCTCATCCCTGAAACTCAACGGCCTGTCAAGATTACTTTGAGACAGAGAAGACTAATACCTCTGTTTGGTTACTGAGAAATCGAAGGAAATTTACAGAGGAAAAGAAAAAATAAACCTTCCAGGACCGGTCCTTTGCTTTTTTTCTTTCTTGAATTATCTGATTTCCATCCCACCTAGATTGAAAACATTAAAAACAAGGTATGGGATTAGTGTAGAAGTGGTTTTAGGAAGGTCAATAATGGGAGAGAGAGAGAGAGAGAGAGAAAAAGATAGAGGTTGTTGAAAAATCGCAGTGTGGTGGACAAGTTATCTTTCAGCTCCCCAGCTAATCATATGAACTTGGTCTTGGTTATTAATTTTCTCACCAAACCATACCTTAGTCATCACCAGTACTGTTCTGTTTTTTTTTTTTTTTTTTTTTGGGTGGGTACAATGGGGGCTAATCACCAGTACTATTCTTTCTCTAAGGGGAACCTAAATTTCTCTTCTATGATATTTTCCTTTTTGTTAACCCAGACTTTAACTCTGCCCTCACTACTTGGAAACGTTCAGGCACGTTGCCATCACATCCCTTGTGACATCCACTTGGCCGCCTTCTTTGATTAATCATTAAATTGTATTACTCTGTGATGTGGACTGACAACCAATGTTTATTTTAATTTATCGCAAGGGACAAGATAAGAAACTTAAATATTGAAAGTGAAAGTGCGCAGTTAGTGATTGGCTCATTTCATTCTTGCAAATCACAATTTAACATAATATGCAAACTATAATCTTAATTTGCAGGTAAGTATAAATCGCTAATAAGCTTAGATATTTTATAAAGTGCACACCCCTTTGTTTTTGGGCAGAAAGTGCACATCTTATGTCTTTGAAAACAAATGACTATTTTCACCACCAAAAAAAAGAAAAGAAAGACTATATGGAACTATTCTTATATGTTAGCTAGCAACTATGATTTAAATATCCCATGTGGCTGATCCAACTCCTCTTCTGCCTCCATCAAACATGGAAGACCAGGAAACTCTAAGAAACAATCTTCTTCACTCCTTGGATCAAATAATTTAGCAGAGTGAATCAAGTTTTGGGTGGAAGAAGTTCTTGCAAGCCATCCTTGTCTCTTTGGCCTCACTCTTTGATGGCCAACAAACATTCATCAGAGTGTCTATACATATGCTGTGCACAAATTTGAGTGTTCCAATGTGCACAAAATTTTCTTTCTAGCCCAAATGTTGCGAGTCCAATGTGCACAAATTCACAGTCTCACAACGTAAGTTTGATTCTTTTCTGAATGTGTAGTTTAGATTCATTTCTAATTTATTGACAGCTTGAACTTGTACGTATCTTGCATCCTGGCGCTCTTGGAGGAATCGGCTGAAGTGGATCTATTCTCATCATTGAAGAACATGTTTGAGAAAAAATGGGCATTTCGTCGAACACTTGCACTGATGGCAGTTGGTTTTGGGGTTGGAATGGTTTACTACGACATGCGTTTTGGGGGTTGGGAACTTTGGATTCAATATATATGTACCTTACTCTGACATTCAATGCAATGTCTGAGATACCCTCCTTCGCTCTCACTTTATTTTTCATAGGACAACGGAACAGAAAGAGCTCATTGCTAACATTTATAATGATAAGTGGGGTTTGCAGCATAATGTGTGTGGTGGTTAGCTCCAAATAGAAGGCCTTGCAAATAGGGTCGTTTTTCAGTGCCAACACAGTGTTTTCCATCTTAATGATTTACACATTGGAGCCATTTCTGACGTGTGTGAGGAACTCAACCACGCCCATGGTGAGGCAAGGGCTGGTGCTTGGGGGCCATTTTTAGGCCAGTGTTGATTTCAGCTGGGAGGAATTACAGTCAGTTTTTGTCGTATGGAGTTTTCGGGGTTGTGATTATTTGTTGTGGGGTGTTTGTGTTTGCGTTGCCAGAAACAAAAGGCGTGGCTCTCCGTGACAGCATGGATGAGCAAGAGCGCTAGGAGAATGAAGAGCAGATCAATATTAGTGTATGACATTATACTGCAGCACTGCTAGTGAATTGCTTTGTTTTGTAGGGTATTGCTCACCCTAATTAAGCACATATAATCAGCACAACGGGCTATTATAAATGACTATGATCAATGCATTATGTTGAGATAATGTTGATGAGTATCTCTTTACAGTAATCTCCACACAAAAAAAAAACAAAAAAATTCTGTTTACAATAGTTGATACGGATGAATGACTAATTGTTTTGTTCAAGATAGCATTAGCCCAGCTTAAACCAATTGAAGCCAAGCCAGTATAGTTTCTAGTTCCTAGCTAATGATATGACATTAAATGGTCCAAATACACCTACGTTGTGTTTTCCCTGTCATCTTCTTGTTTACTTTATTTTTTTTCTTTGAATTTCTCCTAGAAGCAATGTTTTATTGACAACAATCCATACACCCAATTTTCTATCACTGCCATTTTCAAAACCAAAAACCAAAAATTCTGTGACTAACAATTTTCTCACCACTCCATGCCTTACTCATCATCAAGGGAAGCTTAGCACATTGCAGACTATGCTGCTACAAATTGATAATTTAAATGAAATCACAGTGCTAAGTTTACACAAGAATAAATTAATTACTAGAACAAGACTGTGACATACCGGAAAAGAATCAAAGAGCTGCAATTGATGGCCACATTTTGGGTTGAATGTGGAAATCTTGAAATTTTTTATTTTGGGTTGAAGGAAATCCGCAAGGGCCACACTTTGGGAGGCAAGTCCATTCCTTTTCCACAGAAGAACAGAAGAAAGCAAAGCTTATAGTCCCATATGACAAATTCTGAGAGCTGCAATTCATCTCTGAAGCCGACGGCGGATATGGACTCAAATTTAGAGACAGCGTAGAAGAAGAGAGTTTTTCGACCAACCGGTCTAAGCTTTGTGATGCCGTGGCTGGCCGGTTTCTCTTCTTTCAGCTCTCTTTTTTTTTTTTTTTTTTTGGACTCAATCTTCTTTCAGCTCTCTGTAAAGTTGGGATTTATGGAATTTTGAGTGCACTGAGATAAAGTTGGGATTTTTAGCAATTTCTTTGTATACTGGGTGCATTGAGTACATCAATGGGTGCCGTATAGAATTCACCGTTTCTTTGGGTTGGGTTAGCTATACCGGGGTGCCACTACGGTGCTATTCCGACTCAATCACCTCTTTTTACGTGTTTCTAACTTCTCGATATGACGTGATATTCCATGTAAGTTATTCTCTACAAATGGGGGCCATGGTTAGAATTTTCGGAAAAGTGCACCATCAAGGACAAATACATCTTTCCCTCATTTTGTTTTTACATAATCTTTGCCTTTTTGTTAACCCAAGGGACACAGAAAGACTCGAACTCTGCCCTCACAACTTGTAAATGTTAAGGCACTTTGCCATCCACATCCCTTGTGACACAAACCCCTCGGGCCTCTTTCTTGGATTAATCCTTAAATTGTATTACTCTGTCATGTGTACCGACAACCAATGTTTGTTTTAGTTTTCTAATTTTTGACAAGGTACAAGATAAGAAACTTAAATATATGAAAGTGAAAGTTCACCGTTAGTGTTTGGATCATTTCGTTCTTGCAAATGACAGTATGATAAAATACACAAACTAATTTGCAGGTAAGTAGAAATCGCTAATAAGCTTAGATATTTTATATAGTGCACACCTTATGTCTATGAAAACAAATGACTACATGGAAAACGACAAGTAGATGTTTTGCCTCCACCCAGCTGTCAAATCCACTACACAGAAATATTCTTATATGTTAGCTAACAACTACAATTTATATATCCCATTGTTGATTCAACCCCTATTCTGTGCCTCCATCAAACATGGAAGACCAAGAAACTCTAAGAAACAATCTCCTTGACTCCTTGGATCAAATAATTGAGCAGAGTCAATCAAGTTTTGGGTGGAAGCAGTTCTTGCAAGCCATCCTTGTCTCTTTGGCTTCACTTTTTGATGGCCAACAAACATTCATCAGTGTCTACACAGATGCTGTGCCTTCATGGCACTGCTCCACTGCCACCACATCATCATCATCATCATGCACCACAAGCTCCAGCATCTGTGATCTTCCCAGCTCTGATTGGTCCTGGGATGCAATTTCCTCCCTCACAATCATATCTGATTGGGACCTGCAATGTTCAAGCTCTTTCATCAGAGGCATCCCTGCCTCATCTTATTTCTTGGGTGGTGTGGTTGGTGGGTTCCTTCTAGGCACTCTAGCTGACTCTTCACTTGGCCGCAAGAAGCTGCTCTTGATCTCAAGCATCACAATGTCTTTAGCTTCTTTTCTTACCATCTTCTCCCCAAACATTTGGGTTTACTCTGCAGTGAGATTTGTTAGCGGGTTCGGCCGCTCGTCAATCAGTACATGTGTTCTTGTGTTGTTGATGGAAAAAGTTGGAAAAAAATGGAGGCCTAGATTGGGAATTATGCAGTTCTTTTTTTTCACTCTGGGGTTTTTGTCATTGCCATTGATTGCTTATGTTAACAGAGATAACTCATGGAGAGCTCTGTATTTGTGCACTTCAATTCCTGCAATTCTTTACTGCATATTGCTTCAATTCTTTGTAACTGAGTCTCCAAGATGGCTTTATATGCATGGTTTTGTGGAAGAAGCCATAGCAATACTGGAAAAATCTTCAGCACCAAACTACCCAAGTGAGTTGAAATTGTTGTTGGTCTCAACAGGCATGCCATCTGAGGGGGTGGAGGAAACTTCAAAGACTAAAAATCACCCATACAAGTCAATGAAGGACTTGTTTGCCAAAAGATGGGCTATGAAGAGAACACTAACAGTTATGGTACTTGGTTTTGGCATTGGAATGGTTTATTATGGCATGCCATTAGGAGTTGGAAATTTAGGCTTCAATATTTATCTAAGTGTCATGTTCAATGCTTTGCTAGAAATACCTTCATATCCAATCACTTGCATCATTTTAGAAAGATGGAGCAGGAAATATTCAGTGCTTGCATTTTGTTTGGTAAGTGGGATATGTGGCATTTTGTGTGCAATTGTTGGAAATGGGCAAAAGGGTATTAGAATTGGGCTGGAATTGGCTTCTTTCTTCTGTTCAAGAACAGCATGGAATTTGATCTCCATGTTTACAGTTGAGTTGTTTCCAACTTGTGTGAGAAATTCTGCTACATCTCTGCTGAGGCAATCTTATGTGCTGAGTGCTGTGTTCAGTTCAATACTGGTTTCTGTAGGGAGCAACAATGGGTTTCTTTCTTATGGAGTTTTTGGGTTGGCTATATTTTTTTCTGGGTTTTTTGTGGCTTGTTTGCCAGACACAAGGGGAGGAACGCTTTGTGACACCATGGAAGAACAAGAAGGCAAAGAGAATATGATTTTGGGATGAGAGGTCAAATTTTTTTTGTCACATGCTTAGTTTATTATAATAAAACTAGATCTTTTGTAATGTATTGGTTGATTTTGTTGGGTTGGCAATTGGCATGTGCTCTGTCTTTTATGGGTTGGATAAAATTGCACCCCATGCTTCAACAAGATTAATTGTATTACTCTCGTGACATCTTTATTAATTTGTGATGAGAATTAAAATAAAGAGTTGAATTCGAATTACGGATTACTCATGTGTTTACTACAAATAGAATAACAAAAAGTAAACGAGGTCCACACAAAATAAGGATATAGACTTTTCACTCTAACTTACTAGTAAGATATAGACTTTTCACTCTAAATCCAATTCCATATAGTTTAGTAAACAACTTTAATGAGAAATTGGATTCCAAGTCCTCTTCAGTCCAACTCATCAATTCAATTCTTTCTCAATTTAATTCCTCCGAACCTGATTACGAATCTAATAGTCGATTGCAAAGAACTTTCATTCACATGGAGTTGGGGCAAAAGAAATAAAAAACATAGGCCTTAATTTGTTATTGATAAAGTTGCCTACTCGAACGACGTGCCTCACCATTTAGAGTGGAGAATAATTTGCAATTCTCCAAAAAAAAAAAAAAAACTTGGTGTTATCTAATCCATATCGCTAGCTAAGTCAATTATATTGTTCGTTACTAGTCTCGGCCTTCACGTAGTTCAACTTAGCTCACTAAATGATAAAAAATGATTCACCAAATCAATCCAAACTCGAGTAATAATGAAATAAGAGATGTATTTACAAAATTTTAAATTGCAACTTTACTCCAATAGGGGATCCATAGAAAGAGTATTGATCTTCAATGACAGAGTGATGAGTACTTTATTTTATACCTCGAATTAACAAATTTTTGGATCTGTCACTGCTTTTTGTCACACAGAGTGATGAGTACTTTATTTTATACCTCGAATTAACAAATTTTTGGATCTGTCACTGCTTTTTGTCACATATAACGTTGAATATGAATTTTATTTTATTATAGTTTAATTCGTATAACCAAATATTGGTTGCCACTAAACCTTCCACACAATGGGAGAAGATTTTATAGTGACAAAAATAAAAAAGAATAACCTACATGTATATTATTGATGCTATATATATGTATATATATTATAATATATATATGTATAAAAAAGAAATGGAATATATATATGTATATATATTATAATATACATATATACACGTATATACATGTATATTATTATTATAACATACCCATATATATTATCTAATATAATATACATATGTATATGTATATGTATTATACCCATGTATATATTATAATATATAGATACACCTATATACACATATATTATATACATGTATATACGTATATATATGTATGTTATAATATATAATATATATACATATATTATACATATATTATATATACATATATATTTTATAATATATATAATATATATGTATATATACATACATATATAATATACATATATACACGTATATACATGTATATTATTATTATTATTATAACATACCCATATATATATATTATATTATAATATACATACATATATATAAATATATGTATATGTATTATACCCATGTATATTATAATATACATATATACATCTATATACACTTATATATATATATATGTATGTACGTTTATATTATTTAAAATATATAATATTATTATAATATACTTATATACATATATATATTTTTGAAAAAATAAAAAAATTATAGTCCTAGTCCAAGCATACACCAAACGCAGGATAAGTGTTATCCAACTTAGACCAAGCCAAGCCAAGCCAAGCTAGTCCCTAAACATAGTCCATGCCAAGACAGTCTTGTGTACCAAACGAGCCCAAAGAGTATTAGAGTGAAAAGGAAATGTGTGATGTGTAAAATGAGACGTAATTTGTTGAAAAGTAGGGCAAAAAATTACCAAGATGACATGGTCGTTGAGATGAAATGGTTACTTACAAGTGGACGTTTCTTAGTGTTTGCATGGTGCCAATTTCTGTTCTCTGCGTAAGTATGGAAGTTGGCAGTCTTCCTATCATCACGCTTATCTCTACCCTCGATTTCCGTCACTCTGAATCTTCCAAATCCTCATCTCCTTCTCTTTCTCAACCTCATTTTCATTAGTTCCCATCCTTATTAAACCACCCCTGTTTTCAACAGTCTCATCGCCATTTTTCTCTATTGTTCTTGTTCCTAAAAACCCATTTTCTTTATCCAAAACCACACTTTGCAGCAATGGCGAAAGACCCAGTTCGAGTTCTTGTCACTGGTGCTGCTGGTATGAGATCACTAAAATTCTTCAACAAGCATGGATTTGAGATTGTTATTTTTATTAATTTTTTGTATTCCTTGGTTTAGGAGGAGACCAAACAGAGGGTTTGGTTCTGTTCTTTGGAATAATTTGATATGTTCTGTATTTCTAAGTATCTTGTGGACTTTGTTTTGGCATCTGATTGCCTTGTTCTGGAGGTTCCCTGTAGATTCTTTGTTTCAATCATGGTACTCTTTCACCTATATAAAAACATAGGATTGGATTGTCTTGATTTTAACAGGTTGCATCTGTCTGTTTTTGAGAAAATGGAGAATATTGTTCTTTTTCAGAAAATCCTGGTTGTTCTGTTCACTATTGCCTTCTTTTGGAAGCTTGTAAAATACATGTGGAGTTTCTTGAGCATGGAGAAGGAGCCTGTGACTGTATTGGTTACTGGTGCTGCAGGCATGCTCAAATCAATCCTTTTATTTCTTCCCCATCCCCCCCCTGTTTTAAAAAATTTATAAAAAAAAATTACAAGTTCATTTTCTTATAACAGTTCCGATGCAAAATTCAGATGCCATGTATTTCTCATTGCCGCAAAACCATCTTGGAATATTTCCTGAATTTATAAGCTCATGATATCCAGTCTTATGATGTGAAAATATTGGGCTAAGTATCCAAGTATTTGTATGTCAAGTTAACAAAATAATGGAAAGGGACAAGCTTTTATGTTGAGTGTCCCAGAATTATTAGGACTCATTTTTCGCATTTGAATTACATCTTGCTGTAATTCTGTGGTGAACTTAGATTCTTTGATATGCCTTTTTAATTAATGTGTAATATAATATAATATTGGATTTTGATTATATTCAACAGGGCAAATAGGCTATGCTATTGTTCCAATGATTGCTAGGGGGGCCATGCTTGGCCCTGAGCAGCCTGTAATTCTTCACATGCTTGATATTGAACCTGCAGCTGAGTCCTTGAATGGGGTGAAAATGGAATTGATTGATGCTGCCTTTCCTCTTCTCAGAGGTATGCTTGTTAAGCCTGATTTTGGATACTAATTTATGGTAGATTGATATTTCTCCTTTTGAGGATTCTTAGGGTTTACCTTGTACATGTTTGTAGGTGTTGTTGCTACAACAGATATCCAGGAAGCTTGTAAGGGTGTCAATATTGCTGTTATGGTTGGTGGATTCCCACGGAAGGAAGGTATGGAAAGAAAGGATGTGATGTCGAAAAATGTATCGATTTACAAGGCTCAAGCTTCAGCGTTAGAAAAGAATGCTGCTGCAGATGTCAAGGTGAGAGAAGCCATATGAAATGTGTGCACGACGTTACTTTTTTATTATCTTTTATGTTCATCCCTAATCCTTATGCTGAAAATTTGGAGATATTACTGCTGTGTTTTTCTTTAAATCGAAATGTTGCTATGCTTAAGTTGATGCAGTTTCATTTCTTCTACCATGCAGGTGCTGGTGGTTGCCAACCCAGCAAACACTAATGCGCTTATCTTGAAAGAATTTGCACCTTCAATCCCAGAGAAAAACATCACATGCCTTACAAGACTGGATCACAACAGGGCATTAGGACAAATCTCTGAGAAGCTAAATGTTCACGTTGGTGATGTGAAGAATGTTATCATCTGGGGCAATCACTCTTCAACTCAGTATCCTGATGTCAACCATGCAACTGTCACCGTCAACGGTGGAGATAAACCTGTCAGAGAACTTGTGGCTAATGATCAATGGTACATCTCAAATTTCTGACCTGTGAAATTTAGTATAAATCTTTAAGTTGTTACACAAATTCTTCATCCATTTTATCATTCTCTAGGTTGAATACCGAGTTCATCACCACGGTGCAGCAGCGTGGTGCAGCCATTATTAAGGCCAGGAAGCTATCAAGTGCACTGTCTGCTGCAAGTTCTGCTTGTGATCATATACGTGATTGGGTCCTCGGGACTCCTAAGGTTTCTCGTCATCTTTACCAGTATCTTGTTCTTGCAAAATTAATGGTTTTTTTTATATTTTCTTCATATAATTCTATACAAATTTAATATTTTTCTTTGTTACTTTGAATGTCATTCAGGGTTCATGGGTTTCCATGGGTGTGTATTCCGATGGCTCTTATGGAATCCAGCCAGGCCTCGTATACTCTTTCCCAGTTACATGTGAAAAAGGACAATGGTCAATTGTGCAGGGTAAGTTTGAACTCAGTGCCCATTGTTAACTTCCTTCAGCCATTTAAAACCTGAGCTTTGAACTCAGAATCATGTTTTGGCAACAACAAATTACTGTCATTAAGGATTATGGAACACTTTCAAATCCTAGTAATGGTTCTGGCAAATAAAATTGGATAGTTAAAGTTGGACGTTGCCTATTTCAATGCAGGGCTCAAGATTGATGAGTTTTCGAGGGGGAAGCTGGATGCAACTGCACAAGAGCTCATTGAGGAGAAATCCTTGGCCCATTCATGTCTCAATTGACCATGAAGCTTTTCTTTTCTCATTGAATAATGATAGGGACTCACTGATCCATCAAATAAAGGAAGAACACATATTGGTTTTCCTTGTAGTTGTAGACAATTTATGTGGTTTGTTATGCAATGTTAATGTTCCTGGGTTTAAATTAGATTGAATGAAATGTATCGTAGTCATCCGTATATGATTTAATTGCTGAGATGCAAGTTCTTGACTTAAACAAGATAGCTAAGGGGTGATTAGTAAGTATAAATTACAGAGATGATCCTTAAATAATAACCTTAAAATGAGGACATCACTGGCATTCCCCATTATTCTGAAATAGCAAAGAGTTCCCAAGCTGTTTACTTATAGGAAGTACAGCAAACGAGGATGCAAAATGAAGGAATCAATCAACTACAAAAAATGAAAGAAATCTCAGATTGACATTAGTGTTAAGGTAAATTAATTGGAGAATCAAGGGGAGATTCAAATTCCTTGGTTGTCAAATTGTTTCTACTTTATAAACCCTTTCAAGGGTAGATTCTAATAAACCCCATGGCAATAGCTAGCCTAGAATTCTGTTTCTCTCTACAAGCATCCATGTGCACCAAGCACATGGATGATCCAACATCTCCTCTACCTCCTTCCAATTACTCTGAGCCAGAAAATCTAAGTCCCAACACAAAAAATTTCCAATCCCTCAACAAAATGACTGAGCAAAGTCTTGTGGCATTCAACTGGGCACAACTCTTCCAATCCATTGTGGTGTCATTGGCTTGGGTTTGTGATGGGCAACAGTTATAAGTGTCTACACAGATGCCCAACCGCACCACCAATTCCACTACATGCAGCTCTACCTCTTCCATTTGTGCACTTCCCAGCTCTGCTTGGGCATTGGAATGGCCCTGCCTCAGAGACCACCATATCAGAATGGTCCCTTGAATGTGCTAGCTCATTCATCACAGGCCTACCTGCCTCATCTTTCTTCATGGGGTGCCTTATAGGTGGCCTTATCCTAGGCACACTTGCTGATTCATCGCTCGGCCGCAAGAACCTGCTCTTGATCTCATGCCTGATCATGTCTGTTGCTGCACTCATAACCAGCTTCGCCAACAACATTTGGACCTACTCTGCCCTGAGATTTATATCCGGGTTTGGCTGCGCATCGATTGGGACATGTGCCCTTGTTTTGCTAACAGAAAAGGTAGGTGAACAATGGAGAGGAAGAGTAGGAATCCTGGGATTCTTTTTCTTTACCTGTGGTTTTTTGTCCTTGCCACTTATAGCATACATAAATAGATTTTCTATTTGGAGAGTTCTGTATCTTTGGACATCAATTCCAGGCATCTTTTACTGCTCATTGCTTCATTTTTTTTGTCACCGAGTCCCCAAGATGGCTCTTCATGCGCAGCTTCGAGGACGAAGCAATGTCAGTGCTCAGTACTAAAACAAATTGGATCAGCAGTGGAAGACGAGCTTGACCGTGTACTTGCTAAGCTTGCCCATGAGCAAGAAAACAAAAATCACCCCAAAACTACAACTATATTCTCATCTATGAAGACACTTTTTGAGAAAACATGGGCATTTAAAAGAATATTGGCTGTTATAACACTTGGAACTGGCATTGGATTGGTCTACTATGGCATGCCATTTGGGGTTGGAAACTTAGGATTTAACATCTACCTTAGTGTAATGTTCAATGCCCTATCTGAAATACCTTCATATTTTGTCACATATATGCCATAATTGGTATCATATGATCATATGCTAGTTTTGGTACTTGCTTGGTTTATGGTTTGAGAGGTTGACTTGTTGGAGAAAGATACATTGGCTATTTACAAACTGAAAATTTTCCAGTTTGTCAAAACAATTGAAAAGGGAAACACCCTGATGGGTATGAGATTTTGGGCCTAATGCTTATGGATAGAGTGGGGTTAACCCAGCCGACTTTAGATTGGATTCTTAGTTTAGGGCTTTCTTTATTCCAAAACCAGAGTTTTGCTTAGGTCAAGACAACACTGTCACACAGATAACAATATGACAGATATAGGTAAAACTTCTCTAGTGACCCGAGTCAGTCATCAATTACCACATAATAACGTGATTTAAATTCAACAACATTTTATACTCCAACAAACAAAAAACAACTTTTATCAAAGCTCAACAACATTTTATAAATTGTTATTTGTTTTGGCATTCCCTATAATTAAAGATGTGTCTCATGCAGCCCCTATCTCCATTTTGTTTTTTGGGTAATTAAAGATACTCTTCTCTGCCTAATTTATTTCGATACCGCGACATACCCTATTCAATCAAATCTTTGAATCTTCTTTAAAAAAATTGTTGGCCATGTCATCCAATGATGCATGCTGCTATCATTTTGGCTTTTGGTTGATTTCTTTTCCCACATAACGCATATTGATCTTTTGTGTCCCATCTCTCCACAAAATGATTGAACAAAGCAAAGTCATGAGCCAATCAAATTGTGACATTGAGCAAATGCGACTGACATGCAGATGAATTGTCTGCTTTGGCACTCAAAATAATTAATCCGTGTATAGCTAGCAAAATAACTCACCTAATTCTTCCATTTGTTGCTGTCTCAGTACAAGTCATAGTTGTCGTGCTATATATATTATCTTCTTCCTTTTCTTTTTTTCACGGTGTAAATTACTTGATAATATTCAACCACAAAAAATAGTTAATATGAAAATACTTTCGAAATGGAAGGGAAACGTTTCTCTATATGAATATTCAACTTAGAGGCACACGGTCTGATTTGTTTCGATTTAAAACTTTAGCGCTAATCAAACTGACTATAGCACCTATTTTGGTTATCGGGTTTTTATTTATTATTTTTTTGAGAAATTTTAATATTACATTTATAATTCAACTAAAAAAGTCACTAGCCACAAATGATCAATACAAACTAGCCACAAATGGCCATTACAATAACGAAGCAGTCTAACATCAAAATTAAGACAATTTGGTGCACCTCCACTAACGATCATGAAGGATCGAAGAGACTCTGGCATAGGCATCCCAACTAAGATTGCAAACTCAGAATAATAATAAAAAGATCAAGTTTGAAAAAACCAAGCCATAACTATACAAATAAAACTCTCACAAAGGAGAGATGAAAAGCTCTCACAAAGGAGATGTGGAAAGCTATTTCTAAACATAAAGAAACCGCAAAAATGATGGTGGTGGAGATTCGATGAAGAAACGCAGGTGGAGATCTAATGCCGAGAAGCAACTGTTTGTGATGGTTTGAGGAACATCATAACAAAATGAATATGGAAAACCTTTTATCTATGAAAATGAGGGAAGAAGAGGAGATAGACAAGAGGGGAGAGAGGAAAGGGGAGAAAGAATAGTGGCTTCCTCCCCTTAAAGTGAAAATGACTTAGAGTGGCTCCAGCGAAGGAGCCCAGCCCGAGGCAAGGGCAGAAAAAAAAAAAATTTTCGCTCCAGCGTGCAGCCCAGGCCCGGGTTTGGTGTGGGACCCACCAACTCGGGCCAGCCCGAAGGCCAAACCAGCCCCAGGTCCAAAACGAGGGTGCTGACGTCAGCGCTGGCGTCACGCTGACGTCAGCTAGCTGGTATGCTGCCACGTGTCGCGCTCAGTGCCTTCCGATCTGCTTCTCATTTCTAATCCAACGGCTGAGGCTTTTTTGGGTGAAAAAAATATGAAAAAAAATTCTAAAAAATTCTGATATTTTTTTCTATAAATACCTATCAATACCCTTCACTTTCAACACCAATACTCTTACATTTCATTATACTTCTACTAATATTCACTCTTTTTACACAACATTTTCCTCTTTTTCATCTAGCATTTTGAAATTCATCCGAAATTTGAACCCAAATTTATCTGAATTTTGAATTTTGAAATTCATTCGAAATTTGAACCCAAAAATTTATCTGAAATTTGAACTTTGAAATTAATCCGAAATTTGAATCCAAATATCTTATCCGAAAATTTTATCTGATTATGAATAGTCTTGACACGTAGGAATCCGAAAATCTTATCTGAAAATATTACCCAAATTAATTATTTTCATTAAAAAATAGGAGGAAAAAACAAAAAAGTGAATAGTAATTGCCATGGCTAAGGGCAACGGGTGGAGAAACGATTTACTATTTGCAAGGGCAACCACTATTCACGTGAATAGTGCTTGCCCTAGCTCCACCCTTGCCATGGCTAAGGGCAAATGGGTGGAGTTGCTCTTAGGAGTGTTTTTTGGGAGAGTGTTTTTTAAACACCAATTTCCGATACAATTTTTATATCTTTATATTTTACCTTAATCCAAATCATCCTCTATCTAATAATATTCCGAATTCTAAAAAGAGAGTGACATGTTTAGTAAAAAACATAATATTCGGTTTGGTTCAGCTTCTCGATATATGTAGTTCGACCCAGTTTTTTACTATGACTTTTCTAGATCGAATTCGTATAAAGATTATAAATAAATAAAAAATAGTTTTCAAATCTGTTAGGAAAAACACCGATTTCCCTCTCAGGTCACGGCATAACCGGATGGAAGAAATAACAATAAAGAAACCAAGAAGCCCAAAATAATAATGAGTAAATATATGAGAGAACACACCAAGAATTTACGAGGTTTGACAGATAACCTGCCTACATCCACGGACAATATTGTCAATTCTTCACTATGAGAATAATAACCGTACAAAATCCATATTGAGTTAAATCCACATAACCCAATATAACACTCAGGGCATGTTTACGTATCAGTAATGGGTATGAGAGGAAAGGGAATGATTTCCATTCCTGACTTCCCCTGCGTTTACTTGCAATCAGGAATGAAAAAATAAGTGGGCCCCACCTCAAAATCCGTAATCACATTCCCTCAAAACTAGGTATCAGATCGACTAGGGGGGACTAGTCGATACGATTCCCATTCCTGCTTTCTCTTATTAACTTCCAAAAATACCCTTACCACTTTACTATAATTCCAAAATAACTCAAACCCTAAAAAAAAATAAAAATACACGCTAGAAGGAGTTCAAACAACTCAAACCCTTAACGTTACAACACAGCCTCCCTGGAGCAGCAGAAACTATGTAAGTCACTCCATCTATCTATCTATCCACCTTTTTCTTTTTCTTCTATCTTCTGTCTTCACATTCATCGCAAAACAAAGTATGATCATGGATAAATAAATTGATGATATTGTCATAGTTAACCATGTTGGTAGTATATGAATGAAGAGAGATGGCGTTGGGTTTGGAAAATCTTATAGCTGGTGCAGAATGTATTTGTCAAAGTGGAATGTATGGCAAGTGGTTTGTATGGCAAGTCGTTTCCACATTACTATGCACTTGGAGAGATATACGGAAAAGATCGTGCTATTGGAACAAATGCTGGAAATGCTGATGATGATGAAGAAGACGTTAGGCGAGATGATGCAAGTGTTCATCAGAATAGAAGTGTGGGTGATGATTTTATTGAGGAGATGTTTTCACATCCTGATGGTGGGTCACAATATGGGGGTTCAGAATATGACGGATCTCAATTTGATGATGTTGAGGATTTAGAAGATGATGAGACAACTTTTACACAACCAAATCCCCAACCCTCAAGTGCCCAACAACGTGCCCAACAGAAGAGACCCGCACAAGATGTAGCAAGTGGTCCAAGTAATCCTCGTAGGAAGGTAAATGCTTTGAATGAAATGTCTAACAAATTTGGACTTATGGCTGAAGCCGTAGCCGGAATGGCACCTCAACTTGCAGGTTTGGTTAATGTTCTTTCAACAGAGAAGGATCTTGCTGATATGCAAGCTAAACTTGGTGGTGAATTGAGGAAAATAGAATTCCTAACTCCTTTGCAAGTATTTCGTATCACCAATATTTTAGCCAAAGAGCACGATTTGCTGAGGGTCTTCTTTACCATGACTGATGAAGAAAAAAAAGATTATGTATTTAATCTTATGGAGCATGGCTTATAGTGATTGCGATTGATGAGTAATGGGTGAATGACTTTTGTGGAGATTATATATCTCTTCTTTTGGTAGTTTGACTATTTTGTATTTAATCGTATGAAGATTATGCAAATTATTATTATTTGATTATTTACTAGTTACGTAGGTGAAAGATAAATATTTATTGGAGTTTATTTTGTGAATTTTATTTGCTTATGTTAGTTTTGGATGTGCTCTTTGCAAATGCTTAGCCCTTAGGTGACTTCTTTTGTGAATTTTATCTCACTTGATCAAAGATTTCTTAGCCAGGTTAGCTTGTCTAGCTTTTGGGTCAGAATAAATTGCTGATAATTTTCTTTGATAACGGATTCCCTCTTACTGATTAATTCAAAACCCCTTTTCCTATAGCTTTTGGTTTTGGGTGAATTTTATATATGTGATGTGGTGAAAATGTGTAGGGCATTTTAGTAATCAAATTAATTTGGATTCTGATTCATGAAAATTAGTAAACAATAACAATGGGAATCAACCCCATTCCTTTACTAATTTCGTATGTTTAGTAAACAACTTAATGGGAATGATTCTTCCCATACCGATTCAGTAGTTCCCCGATTCCTAAATTATCTGATTCCTTACTTTCTCCATTACTGATACGTAAACATGCCCTCAAAAGTTTTATATCCAAACCCGAGTCCCTTGTACACCCACTCACAGTATTTCCCAAAACTCACTCACTCCCAAGAGATATACCCTCTCTTGAACCCTTGATGAACCCAGCTAACTCCCAGCTGAAACATCCTCCTGGAGTTGGACTGCTTGCTTGCATCTCACAAGCAACCCACTCTCCTTCTCTGTCGTGCTCTCTCTCTCTGCCTTCTCCTTTGGTGTGGCTGAAGCTCACCAGCCCACAACCCTCTCATGCGTTTGCTGCGACACAAGCACACACTCCCACTTGCATGCACCCTCCCCTTTTATAAACCGTAAAAGGAAGGCTGATTTTCACCTCCCAAAACCAGCCCACGTACATGCTAGAAGAGCCACAATGTTGGCCAGTCAAAAAGCTCCCCAAGACAGAATTATTAAAGACAAATGATGATGTCTTCCCATCATTGCAAAAAAACACCATCAAGACATACAAAATATCCCTCCACTAAGGAGAGAATCCAAGGCACCGAATGCATGTGAGCTCCTCCATTTTTCTCTTCCACTAAGGAGAGAATTTTTTGGTCTGAAAGACATGCATTCATGTGCTTTTGAAAGGGGGAAAAATAACAGTCGCACATTTTGATTCACTAAGGAGGGAACCACAACAAAATCAAACTGGATCATCGTTTTGATATATGATCTAATCCAACTTACTAATAAACAAAACTATGCGATAGCCAACAAAAACGGCCACATCATTCCATGTTGTCACTCTCTTAATTAAATGTCTTGATCATATCCTATACATCAATATTTATACACACAATCATCAAAATCTTGAATCATTGTCAGTTGTCAGCTAAAACCCATCCTTAGACTAACCAAATAGCCAACACTAATATAATATAAATGCCACACATTTTCTGAATAGGTAGCATGTGCTCGTTTCAGTTCTGGTGGGAGGCACATAGATTTTTAGATTTGTATTAATTTTATTAATTAGAAAGAAAGAAATATCAAACCAAAATCCCCTACCTCTACATGCAACACTCAAAAACGCAACTTGAAATTATTTGATAGACAACAGAGTAGTTAAATCAATCTACACATCACCAGCGACCGCATTATACAAGCAGCTGTCTCTTTCTTTGTACTCTTCTTCATCCATTGTATCACAAATCCCTCTACCTCTCGTCTCTTGCAAACAAACCACAAACAACCCAAAAACCCCAACCACAACCCCAAACACTCCATACGACAAAAACCCGCCATTTATTCTCCCCGCGGCCGCCAGCATTGGACTAAACACTCCTCCCAACACCACCGCCTGCCTCACCATCGACACAGCCGAGTTTCTCACGCAGGTGGGGAAAAGCTCAATCGTAAATATTAGCAAGACATTGAGAGCTGAGCAGGCGCTGAAAAAAGACACAAGCTCGAACACAATTTGTAATGTTTTCCATATTGGATGAGTTCCTTTCAACACGGACATGATGCTAAAAACCCCACTAAGACTAGTGAAAACCAAGAGTGAGGTCTTCCTGTTCATTTTGGCAATGAAGACTAATGTGATTAACGAAGCTGGTAGCTCTGACAAGCCATTGAACGTGACACTTAAGTAGAGATTGAAGTCCAAGCTTCCCAAGGCTAATTGCATTCCATAATATACCATTCCAACACCAAACCCTATTGCCACAACCGTTGACAATCTCCGAAAAGCCCATGTGCTCTTCACCAGAACGTTGATCGCCGAGATCAACGTTCCTTGTTTCTTGCTCAAAGGACAAGTTCGAAAAGAAGCTAGAGGTGAGTGGTGTTTTAGTGGTAGTACCATTGATGGGTGCAATGTGTTTTAGTGTTGCAATTGCT
Source organism: Prunus persica (assembly GCF_000346465.2). NCBI lineage: Eukaryota > Viridiplantae > Streptophyta > Magnoliopsida > Rosales > Rosaceae > Prunus > Prunus persica. Next base: position 6,999,566 of record NC_034012.1, on the reverse strand, counting down.
TCTTCTTTACGGCCTTGGACGAAGAGCCACCTTGGTGATTCACGAACCAAAAAATGAACCATTATGCAATACAAGAATGTAGGGATGGAAGTACAAAAATAGAGTGTTCTCCATGAATGAGCTCTTTGAGTGTATGCAATAGCAGTTAGGGATAGAAACCCTAGAGTGAAGCAGAAGAAGCCAATGACACCTACCTGGCCACGCCACCGCCTCCCGACAAGCTCCGTTGATAGGACAAGAGCAGAGGTGCCGATGGTAGCACGGCCAAACCCAGTGATGAATCGGAGGATGGAGTAGATCCATATGTTGGAGGAGAAGGCGGTGAGAAAGGTGGACAAAGACATGACGAGACATGTGAGGAAGAGCATGTTTTTGCGGCCCAGGGACGTGTCAGCAAGTGTGGCCAAGGCAAGCCCGCCTATTAAGCAGCCCATAAAGAAGGCGGAGGCGGGCATACCCTGGACGAATGACGGTGAACACTGCAGGGCCCATTCGGAGATGGTGGAAGTGTGTCTAGGCCGGTCCCAAGCCCATGAATTCTGAGGAAGTTGGCAAACGTTTGAGGCTGAGTTGCATGAGTTGTGAGGATCATTGAGTTGGGTGCAGTGCCATGTTGGCTGAGCGTCTGTGAAGACGGTGATGAAGGTTTGCTGGGCGTCAAAGAACCATGAAAACGATACAAGGAAAGCTTGGAGGAATTGGGCCCACCCGAAATCTCCGATGAACAGTTCGATCCTAGAGTCGAGGGAGGGTTCTGACTCGGCCGAGTTAATTTCAGAGAGGAGAGGGTTTGAATCGGCCATTTATTGGTTCAGAGAAAATGCTTAAGATATATACTCGAGTTAGTGAAGCATATGGTGAAGGTTTTTATAGGGCTTTAAGATGAATGCGCATATGATTATATGGTCACTCGCAGTCAAAGTAGTCAGCTTCGATCTGTATGTAATAATTTTTAGGGATTGTCCAATATAGTTCCCTATAATTTCTATTTCCTAGACATATATCTATCATTCTGTAAATCTATGTGTAAAACCCAATTTCAAATTAAATGATCAGTAGGATATCAGAGGTCGTAGTATTCATATGTTTTTACATCCTTGCCATCAGACTTCATATTTTATTTATAATTTATTCCAAGCATTTCATTAACTGCCATAATTATAATTAAAACTCCCTATTAATAGCATATTAATCACCCCATTTCTTTTGGTTGTCATTCCCATTAACATATGGCCCCTTAAAATTGCAAAAAAAAAAAAATGTAAATTACATATCCAATAATGTACATATGAAAAATATAAATATAAATATATCCGTATAAAAATATAAGTATATTATTTACCAAAAAAAATTAACAAAAATAGGTCAATTACTTTGTAATTGAAATTTTCGTACATTTTTCATAGATTAAAAATAGGTACACAATAATTTATAGAAAATAGGTACATTATTTAGAAGGAAAAAAAAAGTTCATTATACTAGGTAAATTGTTTTACTAGGTATACATTATTAGAGTAAAAAATAGGTTCATTATACTAGGTAAATTATTTTACTAGGTACATTATTAGAGAAAAAAAAAAAGGTACATTATTTTCAGAGAAAAAATAGGCACATTATTTTGAGAGAAAAAATAGGTACATTATTTTGAGAGAGAAAAATAGGTACATTATTTTGAGAGAGAAAAATAGGTACATTATTTTGAGAGAGAAAAATAGGTACATTATTAGAGAAAAAAAATAAGTTCATCATACTAGGTAAATTGTTTTACTAGGTACATTATTAGAGAAAAAAAAATAGGTACGTTATTTTGAGAGAAAAAATAGGCTCATTTAAAAAAAAATTGTTTTCATAAAACAAACAATAAAAAGATGATCAAATTATTTTTCATAAAACAAGTAATAAAGAAAAACAAAAATAGGTACAATATTTGGAAAAAAAATAGGTTAAATAAAAAAATATTTTAAAAACAAAACAATAAATAGATTATCAAATTATTTTTCAACATAATTAGAATGTACACTATAGGTACAATATTTATAAACAGAAAACTGGTCGTATAATTCATAAAAAGAAAAACAAAAATAGGTACAATATTCATAAAACTATAATAAACAAGAATACTAGTCGTATAATTCATAAAAAGAAAACAATATTAATTTCTAAATTTAATATTGAATTTAAATTATTAATACGTTAAATAGATTACTAGTCATAATTCATAAAAGGAAAACACCATTAATTCAAAAATAGATTACTAGTCGTAAAATATATTACTAATACTTTAATGTGGAATTTAATATTTAATTTCAAATAAGTTTCTAAATTAGTTCCTACATCCATTACAACTATTTAGAGATATTTTCAAATTGAACGGGTGTCATTAGTTACAACCCCATAACACATTAACTTATAAATATGGGTAGTTTTGGAATGCTAAAAATACAATAAATCAGATTATAAGTTATATTAGGTAACTTGCTTAGTTGGATCCTAGTCATCGGATATTATTTGAAAAAATTAAGTATTTTAAATAGAAAATTAAAGAAAAGGGTTGTAGGTGATTTAAAATGAATTTTATGGGTCTAAGCTCAATTTTTGTAAAAGAATTTTAGATAGGTTAATATTATGTAGGATATAAAACTAGAGTGTGTATAACAATCTGAAACCACAAAACCCTTCACAAGGCTTCTCTTTGTACATGGGAGCAGTTTTACAACCATACTTCTTGTCAATCCCAATAATCATATGTAACTATGCTCATTATCTGCACTACATGTAAATTTGAACATGGGATGAAGGAGAGTAAATTTATAATTTAGGATTATTATCACAAAACGTCCCTAAGGTTTACGAAACTATCCTATTGCATCCTTAATGTTTTTTTTTTTTTTTTTGGTCACTTGTGGTCCTCAAGGTTAGTATGTGCGATTACAAATAGTCCATGCCGTTAGGTTCCGTCAAAAACTCCGTTAGTTTGCTGACGTTTCATATATATATATATATAGAGAGAGAGAGAGAGAGAGAGAGCTTCCATTGAGGAATTCTTCAAATTAGCTTATTTGATAGATACCCTTGTAGGGTCCACTCCGCATTGTATTTCACTAATCCAAACTGTATCTTTTGTAGATACTCATTCAAAGATCATTTCTATAAAAAATCACTTAAATCCGATATCATTTGACCACTCAATTGAATTATTGAAATTTTAGTACTTTCTTGAAGCACCGTGTTCATTGATTTTGTAGGACACAATTGGAGATCGAAATAGTTTCCGATTTGTCTAATTTTTTTCAAGGATGATCTATAAATATAGACTTAAAAAATAGATGGTTTCGATCATTGAAAAAAAATTCGTAGGGAACCCTAAGAGGTGTCTCTCAAATAAAATTATTTGAGGGATCCCTCAATAGAAGAGGACTATATATATATATCACAAAATATCCCTGAGGTTCACGCACACCTATCACAAATGGTCCCTGCGAATTTTTTTAATTTTTTAATTTAAATTTCATAAATTTTTGGTTTTATTTTTTAAATTATTTATAAATGAAAAAACCATTTATAGAAGGATTTTAAATGAAAAAACTATTAAAAAATTAAAAATTTTCACAGGGACCATTTGTGATAGGTGCATGAATCTCAGGGATGTTTTGTGATATATATATATATGCCACATCAACAAACTAACATAGTTTTTGATGGGAACCTAACGGCAGGGACTATTTGTGATCATACATACTAACTTTGAGGACCACGAATGATACAAAAAAATATTAAGGATGCAATCTGATAGTTTCGTAAACCTTAAGGATGTTTTGTGATAATAAGCCTATAATTTATTATGAGGATATCATTGTCCAAGTATAATGTTCCAAGAATATGGAATGGTTTAGTCACTAATTGTCTTTTATTTTCTTTCTTTCACATCTTAGGGCATCTCCAAAGGAGATGTCAAATGCAAAATGTTAAATTTGAATTTGATGGTTTATGCGGCAATTTGATACTTTGGAAACAATTTAACTCCAACCGCAATGCCAAATATCATATTATTTTATTATATTTTAAAAGCGATGGAGCACATATGATGCATAAAGTTTTAAAAGAGTAGAGTTTAAATGATAGTAGAGTCCATGACTAAAAATTATTAAAATAATATTTGACATCAAGCTTTTGGATATATATGTTATTTTTGACATATCTCTTCTAGACTTCAAATTCATGTAAGATTTGACTACTTGGTTGAAGCAACTTTAATCTTCAATTTTTGCAATTTCATATCCATATAGCAATTTTGACATATCGATTAGAGATGCTCTTAGTCATTTTGATTTATTGTTTAAATTTCATTATGAAAACCAGTACTATACGACATGCCTGCTAACTTGGGATTTAATCTCTACTTATGTCACCTCCTTATCATAAATGCCCTCTATGCTAAGTAACTATAGGTTATTCAAGCACGAATCTGTACACTAAGCATGCACCAAAATAAATTAACGATTTCATTGTTCAAATTCATAATTGCCATTAGTCACAGCTTATCACAAAGAAAAATATACTGCCACCCACCCACGAGAATTGATGATGGTCATGTGTAAGGCACGTGATCAATTTTGACCGAAATTGAATAGAATTGGTGTCGAGAATGACAGCATTAATGTGCAACAAAAGAAGATGGAGATGACTTTGATCAAACTGAAAGAATAAGGATGAAATTGATATGTTTGAAAACAGTACATGAACTACTTGTGAAAGAATAGGAAGAAATTGATATGTTTGAAAACAGTATATGAACTACTTGTGATAAAAAGTATAGATAGATATGTATCTATAGGTATATCTATTGTGAAAAGACAACGAGTATAATATTTCATTGAAATAGATATGACCCATTCAAACTCTGTAGATGCATCCATTCATAAAATAGAATACCGAATTTTTGTATTTAGAGAGCGTATATTTAGGTTTATTTCGCAAAATATGAAGCATTCAAATAATCTAATGGTTGTGGGTTGGCCATATCAGCTTAGGTTTTTTTCTCCTTCCCAAATTGACGGTAATGACTCCTTTTTCTCTAATGGCAAACACACCATCACCTCCTTCTTACTTTAGTCTCACCTACCCTCTCTCTCTTCTTCCTTTTGTCTCCATAATTTGTCTTCTTCTACTTCATTAGCAATTGCACACCCTGGCTTGATAATTGATTTTAGAGCCACAGATCATATATGACTTACGATCTATATGCTCCTCGGAATCATAACCACTCGAGCGTGGCCAATGCAAATGGTGTGTCCTATCCTGTTAAAGGTGCTGGCAGAGTCGAATTAACCCTTTCCTTATATTGGAAGCTTACTTTAGTTGTTTCTGCATTGTCAAATAATATCTTATATGTTCCTCAAGTGATAAAACAATTAAATTGTCTTCTATTGATCTATCATTATTTTTTGTCTTCTTTAGGAAGGATTATGTCAGTAAAGGGCTCTGCTCGAGATAAAGAGAATCATATTTGGTTATAGCATCCTCATTTAGGCCATTCATCTTTTGGTTATTTTAAACATTTATTTCTGTCTTTATTTTTATATTGTACTATTTCGGATATCAAGTGTGATACTTGCATTTTAGCGAAGAGTCAGTGTGCTACTTATCAATTAAGTTCAAATAAAACATATGTTCTATTTGCTTTGGTTTAAACTGATGTTTGGGGACATGACCTTGTTTATACTGGTTTCTGATCTTTGTGAAAGATTGCACCGTATGACATGGTTATATTTGATGAAAAACAAGAGTGATGTCTATGATTGATTTCATGTTTTCAAAAAGATTGGTACATGCTCAGTTTTCTACTACTCTGAAAGTTGTTCGTTCTGATAATAGAGGTGAATATGTCAATCAATTATTACAAGCTTATTTTCAGGATCATGATATTATTCACTAGATAACTTGTCCTCAAACACTACAACAAAATGGTGTTGTGGAAAGGAAAAATTGCCAGATCCTGAAGGTTACTCGAGCCAGTTTCATTGGTGCCCATATGAAACCTACCTTATGGGAGGATGCTATCACCTCAGCAGTGCATCTCATCAAACGTGTCCCAACCAATACCCTGCAATTTAAGTCACCTTTTGAGAAACTCTCTACCTATGTCACTCATTCTTCCCATTTAACCCTGGCGCTACGATATTTGGATGTGTTGTTTATATCTACTTTCATAAAAATCAGCATATTAAACTTGACCCTTGTGCTTTGAAGTGTGTGTTTGTTGGCTATTTTCCACACCAGAAAGGTTACATGTGTTGTCATCTACCTACCCAATGTTATTTTGTCACAATGGATGTTACTTTTTCAGAAACAGAGATGTATTTTGCCGAACCAATGTCCAATTCTCCTCTTCAGGGGGAGATTGTAAGCATGGAAGAGCCGAATTAGATGATTGGGCTACCAGATTTAGTTGATGTACCATCATCAGATTTGGCAGAACTCGATTTGAAGAGACCACTGGCAACGAGTACAATACTAGACTCATAGGCAGAACCTGTACTGGCGACGTCGTCGTCGCCCTTGCCGTCTTCTTCAGACCTCTTGGCTTCTTATACTACTTTCCCCTCCTCTACTCCTGCATTACCCGATGATGCTATTTCTCATGCAGGTATTCCTAAGATAAGTCTAGAAAACCAGATTAATACTAACAACTCAGTCATTAATCATACAAATATTAAACAAATTGATAGTGACAGCTATCAGTTGCCATTAAAGAGTACCCGAGGGAAGCCTCCAGATATAGATACTCACTTGATAATTTTAAGCTGGTGAAATATCCAATTGAAAACTATGTTTATACTCATCAACTGTCACCTGCCAATGAGGCTCTATGAATCAGATGTCTAGAATAACTATTTTTTACGAGGGAGCTTTAGTTTTAAAACACAATATAGTTTACTAATTTAGTAGAGAATCTGTTACAACACAATCGAACTAAACATATAGAGATTGATCATAATTTAATATATGAGAAGTTGGAGGAGATATTATACAAATCCCACATGTCAAGACTATTGAAGAGCTAGCAGATATTCTGATAAAGGTAGTATAAAGTCAAGCGTTCCATGACTCACTTGTGAAGTTGGGCATTGAAAAGATCTATGCGACACCTTAATGGGGAGTGTTGGTATATGAATCATTCCCTTATTAAGAGATAATTATGTAATTGATTGTAATTCCCTTATTAGACATGATTGTATATATGTATTTTCCTAGTTCACTTTTGTATGTATGTATATAATCCTATATATACCTACTAGAGAGAAGAATAAATCACACAAAATATTTACCCTACTTTGAGTGTTGGGAGTGAATGATATAAAATTTGATTTCAACACCACAAAGTTATCTGAAACAAACCTTTGTTAGTTTCTAAACTCCTTATGATAAAATTGGATTATTTTCACCAATAGATAAATATATTAATATTTAGTGTTGTAAAGTGCAGTTGTGTCTCAAATTTTCTCAAATATATTAATATTTGGTTTCTGTGGCCTCTATGTATTGGGTGGTAATTATCAGCGTACAGTGATTGATGGTTAGAAAGCAAAGCACTAGTGCATGGCCTCTATGTAGACAGATCCTACTGTTCGAGAGGAAGAGATTAATTCCTCAATTTGTTGCTGTCAGAGTACAAGTCATAGTTGGCGTGCTATATTATATCTTTGTCACTACCTTAATAAAGTGTCTTGATTATATCCTACACATCACTAATTTTATTTTTCTCTTTTGGCCTGCGTGTCCAAGAGGTTTTGCTTTTTAATATTCCTTTCCGCGTAAAAAAACAAAAAAAAAGACCAATAGAGTTGTCGTGACAAAATATTAACTCCAGATTATTTGAGGAAAACCTTACAAGACAAAGTAGTTTAAATCAATCTACACATCACCAGGGAGGGACCGCATTACAAGTAGCTGTCTCTTTGTTTGTACTCTTCTTCATCCATTGTATCACAAATCCCTCTACCTCTCGTCTCTTGCAAACAAACCACAAACAACCCAAAAATCCCAACCACAACCCCAAACACTCCATACGACAAAAACCCGCCATTGACTCTCCCAGCGGCCGCCAGCATTGGACTAAACACTCCTCCCAACACCACCGCCTGCCGCACCATCGACACAGCCGAGTTTCTCACGCAGGTGGGGAAAAGCTCAACCGTAAATATTAGCAAGACATTGAGAGCCGAGCAGGCGCTGAAAAAAGACACAAGCTCGAACACAATTTGTAATGTTGTCCATATTGGATGAGTTCCTTTCAACACGGACATTATGCTAAAAACCCCACTAAGACTAGTGAAAACCAAGAGTGAGGTCTTCCTGTTCATTTTGGCAATGCAGACTAATGTGATTAACGAAGCTGGTAGCTCTGACAAGCCATTGAACGTGACACTTAAGTAGAGATTGAAGTCCAAGCTTCCCAAGGCTAATGGCATTCCATAATATACCATTCCAACACCAAACCCTATTGCCATAACCGCGGACAATCTCCGAAAAGCCCATCTGCTCTTCACCAGAACCTTGATCGCCGAGTAGAGATCAACGTTCCTTGTTTCTTGCTCAAAGGACAAGTTCGAAAAGAAGCTAGATGTGAGTGGTGTTTTAGTACTAGTAGCATTGATGGGTGCAATGTGTTTTAGTGTTGCAATTGCTTCTTCTTTGCGGCCTCGAAGGAAGAGCCATCTTGGTGACTCATGAACCAAGAAATGAACCATTATGCAATACAAGAAGGTAGGGATGGAAGTACAAAAATAGAGTGTTCTCCATGAATGAGCTCTTTGAGTGTATGCAATAGCTGGTAGGGATAGAAACCCTAGAGTGAAGCAGAAGTATCCAATGACACCTACCTGGCCACGCCACCTCCTCCCAACAAGCTCCGTTGATAGGACAAGAGCAGAGGTGCCGATGGTAGCACGGCCAAATCCAGTGATGAATCGGAGGATGGAGTAGATCCATATGTTGGAGGAGAAGGCAGTGAGAAAGGTGGACAAAGACATGACGAGACAAGTGAGGAAGAGCATGTTTTTGCGGCCCAGTGACGTGTCAGCAAGTGTGGCCAAGGCAAGCCCGCCTATTAAGCAACCCATGAAGAAGGCTGAGGAGGGCATACCCTGGACGATTGACGGTGAACACTGCAGGGCCCATTCGGAGATGGTGGAAGTGTGTCTTGGCCGGTCCCAAGCCCATGAATTTTGAGGAAGTTGGCAAACGTTTGAGGCTGAGTGGCATGAGTTGTTAGGATCATCGAGTTGGGTGCAGAGCCATGTTGGCTCGGCGTCTGTGAAGACGGTGATGAAGGTTTGTTGGGCATCAAAGAACCATGAAAACGATACAAGGAAAGCTTGGAGGAATTGGGCCCACCCGAAATCTCCGATGCACCGTTCGATCGTGGAGTCTAGGGAGGGAACATGTTTGTGCAACAATGGGGGTTCTGACTCGGCCGAGTTGATTTCGGGGAGAAGAGGGGTTGAATCGCCCATTTATTGGCTCGTAGAAAAATGTTTTAAGATATCTCTATGAGTTAGTGAAACATATGGGTGAAGGATTTTATAGGGCCTTTGCGATGAATGCCCATATGATCATTTGGTTATACACAGCCAAAGTAGTCAATATCATAATAATTTAACTTTGTGTCCGACAGAATTTTAGATAGAACGATATTATGTACGATATAAAACTAGATACATCACAATCTGACACCACAAAACCTTTTCACAAGACTTTTGCTCATCTCTAACTTTCTTGAATGATCCTCCTCCACTTTGTACAAGCTTTCTTAAAGTTTTAGCAAATGATATTTTACAACCATATATTGAAGAATATGAATCCTATATTAGAACTTAACTAAATAAAATACAACATATAATGAATGGTTCCACTGCTAATATCAACGAGATTTTTTGTGATAAAACCTTACACCTATTGGGTTTCGTAGGTGGTTAAGTTGGAAACAATATCGTTGTTGCTAATAATGGACTACTGATCCGACTCTCTAAAATCTTTTACATCTACTGACCTCTTCACTTTTGCCAGTGTATTCCTCAATGGCTCCTTCCTTTTCTCTGGCGATTACTAGCCAGTTCTTCTTCTTCTTCTTCTTCTTCTTCTTCTTCTTATCTTCACACCTTTCTTCTTTAATTTATATTCAGGATTCCTACGACCAAGATCTAAGATTTTTTTCTTATTTTTTCACTCTTCTCCTTCTCTTTAAATTTCTAGGTTGTATTCTCAAACAAGGTTTTACTCAATATCACTCTGCAGCACTTGCCCATGCATTATTCTTCTGCCTCATGTGGTAAAATCTTATCTTCGCTGTTTCTAGTTGAGTTCCTTTTGTTTCTTGTTGACCTTGGTTGCGCTATTAGTTCTCAACAAAGAACAAATTCTGATAGTCCTTCAAATCTCCAGATTGGATCCAGTCATCAGTTCAATTCCATCATTATCGATATTCAGTCCAGCAGAGTGATCTATAAAGTTTTAAGTTGTTTCTCATTTACTTGTTACCTTGTATTCTCAAGATTGTATCCCCCAGTATTTTTTGGATTTCCTGGTGTATTTTGTTTAATCTTTTTCTGGGCTTCAATGAAAAGCTAGTAATTAAAAAATAAAAATAAAAGAACAAGGATGCCATAGAACGCATCTGGAGGGAGGTTCAAAGTGAATGGAAGAACTATAGTGGTTGTGAGTCTATACGTGTTTGAATTGCCTTCCTTCCCTATGCTATTTGATAATGGAAAACAACATCAATCTTTTAAGGACCCGCCCCGAATTTTCTCAAAATCCGAGACGAACCCTTTGGAATTCCTGACATCATCCCAATGTCAGGCCTACTCACTAAAAACCGAGACTTCCTGCCGAAATTTCGGCAGAGTCTCCCCTACAATTTGGACATTTTCCAAAATTTATACCTGCATGAAAACACATTTAATATCCACAACTGGCAGCATGCACAATATAATTTCATACAAATTCTCATAAATGGCCTTCGGCCTTCCAAAAATTCTCAAATAACTACCAAACAATTTAAATACAAATTATGACTAATATTTAGTCTGCGGCTGCGCCTAATAACCTTAGGCTGCCTACGTACCCTCCTTGAGGGATCAAGCCACACGTAGTTCTTCCTAAAATCCCATTCCACACTTGAGCGATATCTTAATTCATTTCTCTGTATCCCACATAACCTCCCCATACGCCGGTACAACCAACGCCACGTATGGGGCCTGTCAACACGCCGGATAACCTACGCCACGTGAGACCTGCAAATCATATCACATAACTTCCCATACGCCGGTACAACCAACGCCACGTATGGGGCCTGTCCCAACGCCGGATAACCTACGCCACGCGGGACCTCAACATCACATCACAAATCTTCCCATACGCCGGTACAACCAACGCCACGTATGGGGTCTGTCGACACGCCGGATAACCTACGCCACGTGCGACCTCAACACAATATCACAATAGCTCCCCATACGCCGGTACAACCAACGCCACGTATGGAGCCTGTCCCAACGCCGAATAACCTACGCCACGCGGGACCTAGCTTTCACTTGGTGGTGCATGTAGTGAATCCAACATCCGGGGCTCCGATTCACAATCCGTGAATTCCTATCCGATCCTAGAATTACCTAGATTAACATATATTAAATTTGGAACCATCCAACGGTCCCAACCTATCAAACCCAGATAACGCATACCATGCGATTATCCGTTCGATAGTCAAACGACGTCCGAATTGAGATCCGCGAAATCCTACGCACTCGTGACGACCTAAGGATCTCATCGGAACACATCGCTACTTTTTCTACAGTACCCACGCGCTGCCGCACGCGCCGGCAGCGCGTGGGTGCCCAAAGCGATAACGCTTCGCCGGAAAATCTCAACATCTCGGCTCCAAACTCCTACCCTAGGTATAACACCCTATTTGGAGCCACTTTTGTTCTTGGACCTACCCCAAAAAGTGGCCGGAAATGGCCGATCACGGCTGCCGAAGTTTCCGCCGATTTTCAATTCGAAAATCGAGTGATCTAGAGATCGAATCGATCAAAACCCAACCAACCATCAGTTAGAACATGAAAAATAGCTGAGAAACCATACCTTACTCGAACGATTTGGTTGAGAAACGAAGGAGATCGAGGAGCTTGAAGTTTCGACTGAAAACCGGCGGTTTTCTGCATTTTCCGGCCAGCAACGGCCGCGTCGCCGGCGGGGAACGGTCGGGGAAGGAAGGGGACGTCGTCCCGGTCATTTTGGTACCGGCCCCGCCCACAGCCGTGGTCGGTGGCCGGAGATACGAGGGGAGGAAGAGAGAGAGCCGGCGGGAGAGAGAGAGAGAAGTCGCGGGAGAGAGAGAAAGAGAGAGAGAAAACCAGATTTTTATAAAAAAAATCCCATTTTGAAATATTTACGATTGTGCCACTGGACTTCTTTTGACCATATCTCTCTCGTTACAACTCCGATTCGAGCCCACTACGTGTCTGTGAACTCGTCTCAGTACGACCTATCCAAAAATACAAGTCACGGTCCCAAACTCTCTCCGGTTAAAAATATGACTAAAATACCCTTAAATAATTAAATAATTAAATAAGGATTAAATTTGGGGTCGAGGTGTTACAAATCTAGACTCTTTTAATGGCAATTGGTTGTTGGTCATTGAGTTAAATGGTGTGAATTATTAATGAACATGCAAGAAGAGGGCATTGAAGATTTTGGGTTGTAAATTCCAATCATTGAGTTTTCTAATTGGTTTGATAACATTTAGTTTTTATGTATTGCAATTTAAAATAACACTTTCTGCCCTTTTTTAGTTATTGTACATAACTTACAACACTTTTACACAAAAAATTACCAAATACTCTTAAAATGATTATTGTATCATTGTCACTTTTAACAAAAAGTTTACCAAACATCCAACTGATTTTTTTCACAGCCGATTTCTCTTACAACAAATTTCACAGTAATTATTTTCATAGTACAGTAATGCCAAGCTGGCCCTAAACATGCACCAAAATAAATAAACGAATTCATTCTTCAAATTCAGGGCTAACTGTTTCTTGACCACAACTGTTTAGATAAGATGACTGCCATGAGTCATAGCTTATGACAGGCAATTAAATACATATGACCTTTCATTGAAATAGATATGATGCATCGATCTATTCATAAAACACACCCACATTCATCAAGCACACGAAGCAACTTGTCACCATTCACAACTTGTGCAAAGCAAAAACCGGTTCACAACAAAATTGTGACTAAATACAAGTTTCTTATTTTGTATTCATCCAAAGAACATAAAAAAAATTATTAAATTTTCTAACAGAGTTCACTGCCAAGTAAAAGCGACAACATGCGCCTCTTTCTTTAACTTGTTTCCCTCAACCACCCTTTTGTTAATCTTCAATGTGCCCGCCTGCCATAATCTATTGGCTCCTTCATGTGATAAAAGGAAGGCTCATAATTAAAGTGCACTTCTAACATAATTAAAGTGCACTTCCATTCCATGTTGTGGCAAATCAAGCAAAACTGAACCATATATATCTTGTGGGCTGGAAAGCTAGTTTTCGATGAGTTGCTCATCATGAAAACCAAAAGCTTAAAACCATTAATTTTATTCCGATTAAGAAGTTCTTAACTCGACCTCTCTTGTCGCTTAATGCGTCTGTCAATGTTAAGAAGCTTAATGACATTTAATATTAACCCAATTGCCGCCAATTTTTGTTTGTTTCATGTGGTTAGTGTTTATATGATTTTTTTAAGTCTTGAATCTTGATCAAACTATGTTCTGTAGTGATAAGATTGATGCCTCAAACATCCAGTTACGTGAATGTTTTCAATTCTTTAATTTAAATTAGAGTACTTGTCACTTGCGATTGATATGTAAATGTGTGGGTCACATTAAAGCATGAGGAAAGATTTATCAATACTTACCACCCAATTGCAATGTTTGCCATTCAATATCCAAACTCGGACATCCAAGTGATATTTGTTTATTTAATTCGTGCAAGGAACAAAGTTAAAATGTGTGCTCTCTTTCTTTTCTTAATCCATGAAGCTAATTTTGTAGTTGACGGTGTTTGTGCCTGAATTATAAATGTAATCTATTATTTTTATCTAAAAATATTGTATGAAGCCCAATCTTTTGTGTTAATTAATTCAGTTTAGAAATATCAAGTAGTCTTCCGAACCAATAGAACTCTATGACTACGGATGGCAAAAATAACCGTAGGGGCGGGTCCCCGTCAGGTCCCCGACCCTAACGGGAGGAGATTTCGAGGCTAAATGGGTATCGGGTATGGGGATCCCCAAACTTGAAAAATCCCCGACGGGTATGGGGAGGGGATGGTATTAGCGTCCCCATCCTCGAACCTGACCCGAAAATATATATGTTTATATTTAAATAAATAAATAAAGAATTATAATATTTATGTTTAACCCTAAGTTAACTTCCCTCTCCTAATTCTTCCTAATTTTCTATGGAATCTCATATTGATGTGCTTTTGAATAGTTGAGTTGAACTTTATAGTTAATTTGGATGTGTTGAATGATAATTTAATATGAAACTTAATGTTAAAATGTATGATAAATATTTTTTTATGCAAAAAAATCGGGGATTTGGGGCGGGTATGGGGGATAGTCTCCCGACGGAGGCGGGGACGGGGATTCTCCGAAACCTAATAAACGAGGATGGGTTCGGAGACCGGGGCAGGGATGGAGAGCGGGGATGGGAATGGTATTGTCATACCCAGCCCCTACCCGACCCGTTGCCATCCCTATCTATGACAGTCCTTGTATAAAACCACCTTTGTGATACTGCACGCTTGTCAACTGTCTTGTAATTACTGCCTTGATGAAATTTAAACAATATAAATGAAAAAGAATATGTATTTGGAAACAAAAATTAAGATATTCCCTAATGGTGCGTTTGGATGAGGGAAATAAACTTAGGATTTTGACAAAACTCAGAATTTCTAAATTGACATGAACCAATTCCGGTGTTTGGATAAAAAAACATAGAAATTTAGAAATTCCGCGTGGAAAAAAAATGGAATTTGGAGATCATAAATCTCAAGTTTAAATTCTATCTAAAAGTCGTCATTTCTAAAATCCCAAGAGAGATTGAGTTTTAAAAAACGATAACTTTACAAATAAAAGTTAAATTCCGTGTTTTAAATTAGTCATCCAAATAAGAAACTTTACAAATTCTAGAACATTAATTTCCGTCATTTTAAATTCCGTCATTTATGAAATTCTTTGTACTTTTAAATTTCCTCATCCAAACGCACTGTAAAACTTTGTAAAAGTTGGTCTCCCATATACCAAATTGAAAGAGCAGCCCATTGCAAGAAAAGTTAAGAGATGTGCGCAGATGCCATGTGAAACACGTTTAATTATGTTCTTAGATTTTTTATGTGTATACACTAATTTATATACATAAGTTGTTTTTACTGAAATTCTTATACAAAAGCACCAATAATTTTCTCAAACACCAAAAGCCCTATAAAAGCGTTCATGATATTGTTTCACTCATTCATAACTCAAACGTTTGCTTTTAGCTCTGGACCAAATGGCTGATTCAACACCTCTTCTCTCCGAACTCAACTTGGCCGACCCAGAACCTCCGGTTTTGCACAAACACCTTCCCTCCCTCGACTCTACGATCGAACGGTGCATTGGAGATTTCGGGTGGGCCCAATTCCTCCAAGCCACCCTTGTATCATTTTCATGGTTCTTTGATGCCCAACAAACCTTCATCACCGTCTTCACAGACGCGGAGCCAACATGGCACTGCACCCAGCTCACTGACCGCCACAGCTCATGCAATTCAGCCTCCAACATTTGCCAACTTCCCCAAAACTTATGGGCCTGGGACAGGCCGAAATACACCTCCACCGTCTCTGAATGGGCCCTTGAGTGCTCGTCATCCCTCGTGACTGGCCTGCCTGCCTCCGCCTTTTTTATGGGCTGTTTAATTGGCGGACTGGCCTTGTCCACACTTGCTGACACGTCACTGGGACGCAAAAACATGCTCTTCCTCTCATGTCTCATTATGTCTTTGTCCACCTTCCTCACCGCCTTTTCAAACAACATATGGATCTATTCTGCCTTCCGACTCATCACCGGGTTTGGCCGCGCCACCATTGGCACCTCCGCTCTTGTCTTATCAACGGAGCTCGTTGGGAGGCGGTGGCGCGGCCAAGTTGGTGTTATCGGATTCTTCTGCTTCACCCTAGGGTTTCTATCCCTACCCGCAATAGCATATAGTCAAAGAGCTCATTCATGGAGAAGCCTCTATATTTGGACTTCTATTCCCACATTATTGTATTCTATTACGGTTCATTTCTTGGTTCGTGAGTCACCAAGATGGCTCTTTGTTAGAGGTCGCAAAGAAGACGCAATTGCAACCCTAAAATGCATTGCACCCATTGATAGTGCTACTTCTAAAACACCATTTACCTCGAGCTTTATTTCCAGCTTGTCCTTCGAGCAAGAAACATGGAATGTTGATATCTACTCGGCGATCAGCGTTCTGGTAGAGAGAAGATGGGCTTTTCGGAGATTGTCCGCGGTTATGGCAATAGGGTTTGGCACCGGAATGGTGTATTATGGCATGCCCTTAGCCTTGGGAAGCTTGAACTTCAATCTCTACCTGAGTGTCACATTCAATGCCTTGTCTGAGCTACCAGCTTCATTAATCGCATTCTTCTTCATCGACCAAATGAACAGGAAAACCTCACTCCTTGTTTTCACCAGCCTTTGTGGGATTTGCAGCATTATGTCTGTGCTGAAAGGGATGAATCCAATATGGACAAGATTACAAATTGGGTTCGAGCTTGTGTCTTTTTTCAGCGCCTGCTCAGCTTTCAATGTCTTGCTTATATTTATGATTGAGCTATTTCCCACGTGCGTGAGAAACTCGGCTCTGTCGATGGTGAGGCAGGCGGTGGTGTTGGGTGGTGTGTTTAGTCCGATGCTGGCGGCCGCCGGGAGAGCCAATGGCGGGTTTTTGTCGTATGGAGTGTTTGGGGTTGTGGTTGGGGTTTGTGGGTTGTTTGCTTTTTGTTTGCCAGAGACAAGAGGTAGAGGGATTTGTGATACGATGGATGAACAAGAGTACAAAGACACAGCTGCTTGTAATGCGGTTGGTCGTGTCTAGATTGATTTGAACTACCTTTGTCTTGTAAGGCTACCTTTGCTTAACTTATCTAAAGTTGCGTTTTTAAATGGTGGACATAGCTAGACATAGCTAGTTGAGAGTTGGATTGGAATTGCCTTTGTAAAATATCAAAATTTTCCTTTACAAAAAAAGTTTGATCATCACCCTTCAATACCATCTGCTATTTCTATTTCTTCATGTCAAAATGAAATCAAAGTGTAAGTTTGTAAGAATCAATTCAAGTTGAGAAACAACTCTACTATAATATTTGTCTGTATTTTTGTGTGGCCATCACGTGGACCAAATAAGCTGTTCAAATTTTGTCGATAAGATTTGAAGACCCCAGAAACTCAAAGAAAAAGGGTTTTTCTTTTTCTTTTTCCAGATAAAATTGTTTATATATGTTGAAGATAGCATAGCAGGCTTTGTGGAGTGCAGTGCAGCTGTTGATTAGAAAAGCACGGACCCAGGCTTTTGGAGCTTTTTGGCGGTCATACACTCACAACTCTCTCAACATGATAACGATAATAAAGATTCATAATATGATCATATCGACAAAAGGATATTGTAGAGCCTGACATGGTTGATAAAGCTGTGGGATCCAACTGCAGACACGTGCTTAGTGAAATTGGCTAGAATGTATGTGTACCCTACTATGCACTCGAGTTCGAATTCGCTCTTCATAGTTTAGACTAGATTAAAATTTTAATATCGCTTGTATAAAAAAAAATATATATATGTGGTGGAATACAATCAGCATTTGACACAAAAGATCTACTGCGTTTAAGGCACAAAATAAACGAAGAATAAGCAGCATGCATCAATATTTTAGAAGATTCAAAGACTTATGACAACATCGAAATGAATTGGGTAGAAGAAGAAGAGTGTATCTTCAATTACCCAAAAGAAGAACAAAAGCAGATGAGGATCACATGCAACGATTCCTATTCTTTTTTTTGGGCTCAAGGGCATTTGAACCTTGGGCAGCGTTAGCTTCATGGAATAAGAAACAAACAATGAAGCAAATCTTGCTCCTTAAAATTGTCATTCTCCGAGTTTCATTTCAGTGATTTCCAGTTTAGATTAGCTACACAGCCAGAAACTGATCAAACGACCATCTAAAGACAAAAACTTTAAACGCTTATGCTGTTAACTTCACCAAATCTAAAACTAGTTTTACTGGGATTGGATTGTAGCTCTTCTCACTGGATGCCAATGCAACAATTCCTCAGTGAAAATGTAATGCACATGATAAACAATATGTCAAGAGTATGTAAAAGGAACAACCTTTCTTATAAGCAAGCAACAAATCACGTAATCAGCTCATTGAACATATACTATTGGCATTCAATCAAACGCACTGACAAGCGCTTCACAAAAAGTGCCATGCTGCATAGAGAGCAAATTATTACAGACAAATTATGCAACTCTTCTGTCACTTTTGCAGATAGAAATTTAAGACAGCTTGACATTTTCTTTTGCTAATGACAACTAAAAAAGCTTAGAACAAGAACTACAAGCACAAAATTCTGAGGAATAAAAAAATTGAACTCAAGAAATCAAAGCATAATTCACTTCTTTTCAGCATTAGAGCTTAGGCAATGACCATTTTCAGCATTAACCATTAAAAACTAAGCTTCCTGAGTTTAGTTGTAGTGTTGGGAAACCTTCGCCACAAGCTTATCCATGAACTGGCATTTCCTGTCAAATCCCCAGCCAGGGTTGCTCTGCAAATCAAGAGAGTGTGATGAACAAAATACTTATGTAGTGTTTCTTCACATAAATTTTAATACGAAAGAAATAAATATGAGTTAAACTAAAAAGTAAAATTAATTTTCAACAACTTATTATACCCATCCCATGTACGGTCAAAGGAATAGTAAAACAACTATTGTACACAACTTATGCATGTTGATATTATACCGCACAGATGATTACGTTACACCTCATCCTAAACAGTGAAATGTACTGACATGTTGGTGCCATGCTCTTGAGAAAGAGAAACCCTTCTTTGTATGAACATGCCAAACTGACTAATATTATCCCTCAACAATGCAGTGAAACAATTTCAAGACAGCACAAATGGAACTCCCGGAACATGAGGCTCCAAGAGTAAATCATCCAAAATATAATATGACAAAAGAACAACCAAAGGCAAAGAAATTAAAATTTGCTATGTTGTTTTTCATGCATAAAATTGGATAGACAACATGAGGTCTTAGAATGCACAAGGACAAACACGCACCTGGAGAGAAAGCACTGCACGATCAGTGAACCGCTTTACAGAATCAGGTACCTTTGCAGGAAGAGTTTTTGCAACTCTTTCTAACTCTTCTTGTTGTTTCTTTGCAGTTACCCTATCTGGCCCACTGTAATGATCAACAATTTCTTTCAACAATGGAACTCTTTCCATAGTCTCGTTCACGACTTCCTGATGATATCAAAGAGGTCATAGAATAACAGAAACAAATGAGTCACCCCATTTACAAGAACTGTACTTTTATTTATTATGAGCATGCTCAAAGTTTAAGGTCCATCATACCAATTCCCAAGAATCAAACATAATCAGTGGCATAATAATGAAGTTTTAAAAATTAACCTTTAGTAGGTCTCCCCCACATCAAATTACTCCCATAACCTTTAGTAGGTCTACCCTACGTCAAATTACTCCCATAACCAGTCCAAGACCCTTAAATGAGATACAAAGTAAGCCCAGTAGCGGCGAAGGTTAAAAGATTAAAAAGCTGATTTGTTAAATTTCCGTATTTGTTTTCGTTGTTTACTTTATTTGGAAAATGGAACAAACGACGCATTTGACAACCTTTAAAAAGACAGTTAAATAAGCCTTCTAGACGGAGCCTTCTAGACGGGAGCACCTTCTCGCAGTCCTTTTCCTTCTCCTTTACCTCTCTCCCACTCTCTCTCTTTTTAAGAATGAATAACAGTTGCCCATATCGATTTCTATATCAGGTTTTTTTCCATAAAACAAAGACAGTTTTCTTTTTCTAACAACAAAAAACTAAAATCATTAGAAAAGGTCACCAAAAGTGGTAGCCGAGTACATAAACCAACTGTTGAAAGCTGGAACCAGAGAGCTGATAGCCCCTTCACCCTTCCTGGCTATCACTCTCAATAAGTCTACTCCCTTGCAAACACACATTCCTCAACTTTTCTCTTTGTTGTAGGTAATAAGACATCAATATGCCAAAAAATAAAATGTCAACTTAGAGAACAAGCAGATCAGGTGCACATAAGAATCAAACCCCCCACATTTCCTATCATAGTTGAAGTCTAAAATATTTGCCACTCCCAACTTCTGTCAATTAGAACTCCCTGATATGAGTTGAAGACCTTCTAAAACAGATTAGGTACAAAACATAAAGGTTTGAGAATAATTTCATTTTACCAGATTCTTATCTGATAAAGTCTAGATAACCAATAAATAAACAACCTAGATGGCACATGCGCATTATCAAAGAGAAGTGAACATGATAGCAATCAAGCAGAAGCAAAATAAGATACAGCTTTTGATCATCTTGAAAAGGATTCCTGCTTCCAACAAACGTAAATTCCTTACATCAAATTCAACTGCTACCAAAGTCCAATGACTTTGCAAGAAAGAAAAAGGCCAAGCAGAACCCAAACTCCTATTATAGCGTGAATTAAAGATAAAGATGCAGGATTGAACTGCACAATAGCAAAATCAGCAGAAAAAAAATAACACTTGAAAACAAAATATACCTCCCACTCCTCTTGACTTTCAATATTCTCATACGCCATCAAGAAAGGCTTCATCTTCTCAAGAGCATCCCTGAGAGAAATAGGTGGCTTCTCATCAATATCCGGGTTTTTATTAAACTCTCCCATCAGATACTCTGGTTCACACTCTATCTGCAATCCAAATAACAATAGTGAACAATCACAACAGCGTCAAAAAACTAAAATTGTCGAAAATTGTCAAGCAGACAACATGATCTTCGCACAAAGCTAAATGCAGTACTAGGCTCAGTTAACTACAACAATCTCTAACAAGCAGACAACATAAGATTCACAATCTGAAATGCTACTCCTTTCCTACACTTCCTTAGCAACCAAAAAAGACATAGCATTGAAACATTCCTTACCATAAAATTGGTATGCATGGCATCCACATACGCGTCATCCAAAGGCGAAGGCAGCACTTCACTACTCATCTCCTCAAACCTTTCGACCAATTTATTCATAATCTCAGGGCCAAGCTTCTTAGCCAGCTTCTCCCCATCAGCATTGTCCCCAAGATAGAGCCCTGAAGCATAGCTACCATCCGAATCCTTACCCCTTCTCCTATCCCCTCTCTCACTCATTCTAAAATCTCCTCTTCCTCTGCCTCGGCCTCTTCCTCTGCCTCTCATCCCTCTGCCTCTGCCTCTGCCACTGCCACCACCACCACCAACATCATCTCCTTCAGCACCATCCTGTGCCAATATCCCCAGCGCTTGCTTCACCGCCTCTTCCCGGGTCAACTTCGGACCTCTGGGCCTGGTTCTAGGCTGGTTCGGATCCGGTTCGGGTCGGGCCTGAATATGCCGGTTCTCCTCCTTAACTTGAACCTCCGGGCGGGTAAAATTCATGGGTTTTCCCCGCCCGCTACCGGGCAACGCCGGGTCGGACCCATCTCCCCTTACGAAGAAAATGGGTTTAATGGGTTTGCTGGGTCCGGCATCAGGAGCCACCGGATCACGTGATTCGGGGATGGATTGCACTTGACTCGGCTGGCCACGACCAGTTCCTGAATTGGGTTTGATGGCAGAGACGAAGGAAGAGAAGGTAGGTAAGGGTTTGCCGCGGCCATGGCCGAGTCCGGGCGCGGACGGGGGTGGGTCAGGTTTGGGGTCGTCGGAGTCTGGTTGACCAGGGACGCGAGGTGGGGGAGTGAAGTCGAATCGGGCAGGAGTCGAGGGAAATGGACCGCCGCGACCCCTACCTCGGCCACCGCCACTGTTGGAGGAAGTGGAGAAGGGGATTAGGGTTTGTTTGGAAATGGAGAGGCTTGATGGTGGGTTCGTGAGCTTCCTTCCTATTCCAATGGCGGTTCCGCCTCGCATTTTTACGGTTTAAACTTCCTTTAGGATATTGAGATTGGGGTTTAAGGGTCTTTCTGCGTTGCAGACAGGCTGAACTGGGACTGGCTGCTGCCGAGCATTTCACCCCGGAGGCCTCTCTCTTTTTCTTTTTCTTTTTTGGATTACTCTTTAAATTATTATTTTATAATTTGTGTTACATTATAAATTTAGGTTTTAGAAATTTAAACGGGAAAGATTGTGTCATACTTCAGCTTTGGTTATAAGAAGTTTGCAATGTGTGAATTGTACAAGCACACAAGTTTTTTTTTTTTTTTTTTTTCCTCTCTCTCTCTAGAAAATAGTACAAGTATAAGTTAAAAAAGAGTTACTGTATACAAAAATATGTTTCTTTTTAAATTATTCTCATGATAATCAAGATATTACGCATTTTTCTGTGTAATTGTGTTATTTGGGGTTTTTCCCCCAATTCACGCACACAAAAAAAGATATTACATATTTTTTTATATGATTATAAAAATGTAGATTTGCACAAATTTTGTGTTTGCAATAAGTTGAAATTTAATAAATAAATAAAAATTATCAACACTAGTGTGTCCCAAGTCCAAAGACTATGCATCTATTGCCTTAAATAAAAAAGAAGTTATATTTTTATTTATCATTTTTTGTAAATTCAAATCTATTGGGATTTTTAGAAATTCCATTACATTTTTTTTTTTTGGTGGGAGGAAATTTTATCAATTTTGAAAAATATACATAAAAGTTGTATACTTATTTGATGATTTACTCATTGTAATTTAACCATAAATGTATTTTGTCAAGTGGAGGCCAAGGGCCAAATAATACTAACTCTTCTGTGAGTTTTGGATTTGATGGATAAACCCAAAACTCAGCCCAATAGTTTTAGTCCTCTGCTTTGATTTTTGCTTGCTTACATTGGATTGAGCTCAACCTGCTAGGGGCTGCACCATATATTCACTTAGTTCTATTCTGAGATTTGGGCCTATCACATCCAATCCTACTCTCACCTTAGACATAATTTTCCTACTAGATCTACCACCAATTATGAATCATACACATTTTTTGTTTTGGTTTCTTTATTGAGTGAAGACGGGAATTCGACCTTGTAACATCTTCTAATATTAAAAAGAGAAATGCTACTAAGCTAAGAGTTAGTTCGTATGAATAATAAATCTTCTGATGACCTTCAATCCCTTACAAATAATACCCTTCTCTAAATTATCACGTTCCCGACCATAATCGAGCTAGCTTAATTAATTTCAACCCCAAAACACTTTTTCTCCATTTCATATATACTATTGCGGATCCTAGCTGCAGGTCATTAAGTTGGTAGTCTTGCCAAGAATTAGTAGAGCATCTGTAAATTATACGTCTTGGCAACTGCTCATGATTCTAGAACGACAGAGACAGACACATATATATGTAGAGCAAAAACTTGCAACCTTGCAATTGTTCATCAGATTTTGTCAAATAGGTCAGTCATTATTGGACACAGTCGTCAATAGAATATTAATTGGTTTAAATTGTGTGCTTGATTATTCACTCTTGCACTTCATCGACACCGTTTTCTCCAACTCAAGGGTCAAAAATCCACATTGCATTATATTTTTTTTTTTACCTTTGCATTAGCTAGAGCTTTTGCCAACCTGAAATTTAGACTTTGATAGCCTTTGCGTTTTCTTGTTTTACAAGATTTTTAAAGTAGGGACACAAACTGTTCTAACTAATACATATTTTACATTAAGGAAGGAATTGAATCAGAAGCCAAAGTGAAGATTTTTAAATCAGTGAAGTGACATCTTGTTCGTGTTATGGAAATTAACTATGCTAATTAATAATAAATCATTAGAGAGAAGTAGCGTATTGGAGAGATAAAAATCAATCGATCACGTAAACCTAAGAATTGGATTATAGACTTATAGATGATGAATTTGGGGCTAGCTGATTAGAAACGGCGTTGCCCATAAATTTGGGAGTTGGGGTTGGATATGTTGATGACTTTGTCTTGTAATGAATCTGATCAGGTGTACCTAAGAATCTGACCATCATGGACTCTTGACTCGTATGAACACTTGACCATGAACGTCAATGCATATGCCGATGACTTTTGAATTTTTCTTATGTTATCTGATGCAGATTTTGAATTTTTCTTTTACCATCGTATAAGACACCATACCACGTCATTATACGTGTTCAAGGAATGCGTAAGATTTAAAGTTTCTATCTCATGAAATGAAGAAGAAAAAATAATCTAGAGGGTAACCAGATATACCACGTCATCGTGCTAATGTGGTTTATGACAATATGACTCGCTGCAAGAAATGTATGAGGTGGGTAGTATTTTCTACAAAATGAGGCATACATACAAGTCATTGGTTTTTTTTTTCAAATCAAAGTTTTGGTCTGCAAATTAAGTCATTATATAGAACCATATGGGCAAATGCTTTATAGAAAGTGATAGAAAGATAAATATTCCTCACCAGACCAAAAGCGTCTTGTTCAAGATTAATCCCAGGCGACAAACTCTAACCCAATCATGTCATTATCAATAAACAATGCTGAGCCACTCCATTGCTGTGCATCTTTATACACGATCGATCGAGTAAAATCCACAAATAAAAAAATATAATTTTATTTTAGTTCTAAATTATATAAGAGAGAGCTTTGCAGTCAGACTAGCAAACATATGATTTGCTATTGGTCCTCGCTATCCACTGACGTCCTTAAGACAAGGATTAATTAGCAAGACAAGTGATTAGATATATAACTGGAAACACAAACATGTATGCAACCACAAGAAACATCAAATTTTGGCATTGACTAAATCTACCGTATGAGTGACGAAAGTAGTGATGATAATATAAATAACATTAGAAGAATTAAGAGTTGTTTGTCCTGTTATAGACTGCCTCTCACAATAATTTTGCCTACGAATTAACACGGGAGGACGGATTTGAACTTGAGTCTTCCTCTTTCAATATATTAAAAGAAGAGAAATATCGTTAGACTAATAGCTAGTTGGTATCGTTTACAATAATCGCATAATTAGTTTTTAACGATAACTCTGCTCATCAGCCATGCCGTGGAGGCACTGCAACTGCTAAATTTCTGGAGATCTTTTTATCAGCGGAATTATATCAATTAACAGTTAACCATAATAGAACATGGGAGAACATAATTAAAAGGGGAGATACTAATTAGTGGGTCATAAGACTCATAACATCCGCAAAAGCAAGTTGTTAATGATTAGTCATTCACTATAATACTTTAGAAAATCATAAATGTCAAATTGACATGGACTGGTGTAATAACTTGTGATGGGACATTAATCATGTTTATTGGGAACATTGTCCCCTTTGGATGAATTGTTCTCTTCTTTTTTTTACTCTCTTATTTTTTTTTTTTGTCAAAGTTAGGAAAGGAGAGAGGAATTTTCTCACACACGCTTTCAAGATAGCATAAAGTTTCGAACATAAAATCATTGGTCTACAAAATTAAGGCCATCTTCCACCGTGTCGGTATAAATTTTTCTCTTCTTTGGGGAGGCTTTTGCGAAAAGCAAGTTTAGTCTAAAAATGCTGCTCAAAATACTATACATGCAAAGGCATAGCAACGAAACGTGATATCATGTATAGTCTATACTTGCACCACCTCCTTCCTATTTCACGGTTCCGGTTCTCTTGGTTTTTGACGGATTTGAGTGGTTTTGGGGTTATGGTTCTGTGGCTGACAAGTTTATCTGTTGTTGGTTGTTCAATTGGGCACTTTGCTGTTTTATTTCAATTTTTATTGAATTTTTAACTTTTGTTTATCTGTTGGTATCATTATCTGGGACAATCTTGATGTTCTTGTTCATGTGACATCACAGATTAGTTGTTCTGTTGTACTTCTTTACTGGGTTGCTTATTTTGTAATTATGTGCTCTCTCCGTTTTGAGTGGGTTTCCTGTTTTTATTAAATATCAACTTTCGAACAAAAAAAAGAAAAAGAAATGGTTCATAGACGGCATGGAGACAAAACGTGAACAATTAGGTTAGCTAGAGACACAAAAGTAAATTTTAAATTCCAACTGATATGGTAGTGACAAGGAGTAATGAATACGTGTGAAGCGATAATCCATCCATGGTTAATTTCTCAAAAGGAAATTATGGGAAAAAAGAGATGCATATCATATGCATGATTTTTGTGATTGCACTTGATTATCTTTTCTTTCATATTTTTTATTAACATTGATCTACTGAAGAGAGCGATATACTGATTTTAATTTACGGAATGTTGAGTTTTTATTAGACATATGTAGAGTGGAATCAGAAATTTTTACACGACTAGGTTATAATCTTTTTCATTTGTCTATTATGTGTTGGTGGCTGAGTGGTTTTGTGCAAGGAGTTATTCGAGTGCAGTGGACCAATTCTTGTACAGATGGAATGAGCTAATTTTCTTTTAGCACTAAATTAGCACTAAATTGTTCTATTTTCAACAATGTGCACTGGGGTGGTTCAAAGTGATTACAGGAGGAGGGAAAAATCAGACACAATACCTCCAATGCATAACTTGCGAGTATTGAGTGATTTCGTTAACTTCAATGGATTGAATTGGTCATGAGTCCTAAATATATATTACCCACACACAAGTTAAGTGCAGAAGTAGTCAAAATATTATCTAGATATGAATTTTTCTCAAGTAACTTATAACTCAAGTGGGTTAAGAGAGTATTTACTCTTACACCCGATGTCATAGATTCAATTCGTCTCTCCTCAGTATCGCTTGTATCAAAAGATATGAATTTTCCTCAATATTACAGCATATACATAAGACAGAACAAAGGGAAATTAAGTTGAACTTTGACTAAGTACTGTTTCCCTTGAGAGAAAGCGCAGAGAAATAGATAGAAAGAAAGCGTTATCCAACAAGACACTGGATTTTTCTCATTAACATAACAATGATTCTGTATTACACTTAGACAAGGAATGCAGCTAAGAAAGAAAAATATAAATAAATAATCATCACCAAGATGTGTAAAACGGATGCACGTGACTAGCACGCATCCCTTAGACCACTTCAAAAAGTAACTAGAGAAAACAAGAAACTAAAACAAAGATGAGGTTTCGTAAGGGAAAGAAAATATATAAGAAGGTACCTAGCTAATGCATTAAGATGACAAGGGATAAGCATGTCCAGCTTGAAAAAAGAGAAGCCGAGATCATTCCAAAACTAAATTATGGGTTGAGAATGAATTTGATTAAGAAAGCTTTTCTGAGAGGACAAATATGGTCCCATATTAGATATTTTACGGTCTCATAAAATATCTAATTTTTTTAATACAAATAATATTAGAGGAGAGTGAATTTGAACACAGGACCTCGGGTATGAAGGAAGTTGATCATTAAGAAATAACACTCAGAAATTTCTCAAAGATTTCTCTCTCAATTCTCTCTTAGCTCAAGTTCTAAATTCTTTCTTCTTCTTCATCATGACAAAACTTCCTTTGTTAACAGCGTATTGTGATAACTGTTCTTAATCACTTGAGTTACAAATTTTTTAGTACATAAAATATCTATTAGACCTCGAATAACAGATCTAAATCTTTGTTGTGTTTGAATATTATGACTTGCACGTTTTCACCATGCAAACGTAGATGTATTTAGTGGAGGCTTTTTGTTTACATTTTAGCAAAGCAAAATGATTAAGGACGAGGAGGTTGCTTCGCAAAGCACATGTTTTGTTTGTGCATCCTCAATCTCTAATTGGTGCAATGAACTGTAATGAGTTTTGTAATTGAAAGTTGTAAGAAGCCATCGATGGCTTACCAGAAACAAAGCACTCAATTAAACCTTTGTGGTCCTTACCCTCTCATGAGTGCACCCCAAGTTACTATTTCCAGCACATTTCTTAATTGGGGTATTAGCTTTTATGACAAAACAGACAGGATCTCTATTGGATTCTTGTTGTCTTTCAGGTATACTCAGGTAGATACACATGGAATAGTATCGATAGATATATCCCAATTTAAAAAAACACAAGTGGGTTCATGTTTCCCTTGATGTTTCCCAAATGGTTATTGTACTTGTGGGTTTCCTCTAATTTTGGAAAAACATATTATTATAAAATCAAATTCATGTTTAGGAGCGTCTTCAGTAGAATAGCTATAACTACTTTTACGTCATATTTCATTTAAATTTGTGAGGATGGGAAGAAATGTTTCATATTAGAAAATTAATAATTTTTTGCTTATAAGAAATTGGATTACTCTCCCTATGTGGAACCTCATGGTATTAGAGCAAGGTTTGCCTTCGTGTGAAGTCCAACGGTCTCATGTGCTCCACGTTTTAGAATTATAACTAACTTACACTAGCTAGCTATCTGGCAAATTAATGTGTGTGTAAGAGAAAAGATTAAATTAGTTTAACTATAAACACGGTTGACCTTGGCTAGAGAATAAAATTATCGTTGTAGGTGTTTTATACATGGAATAATGCTATACTTTTACTACATTTGTATATCACATTCTTGTATCACCTTATATGGCATATGAGATGGACAGCCACATCAACTAAAAAACTTAACATTTCTTTTAAGATTTATTGACACTTTTGAATTGATGCAGCTGTCCACTTCATCAGCCACATAAGATTGTATGAGAATGTGACATACAAATGCGGCAAGAGTAGCATTATGTTTATGTATGATTAGTTTATGTAATGCTATTTGTTACTGATGGAATTTACGAATATTATATATATTGGTGCAATGATTATGTTATTATAAAATCTAAATGTGTTACCGATTGGCCTTTTGTCATGCGTATGTCACACAGTAATCTCACTCACACACTAATTAATTAATCAATTAATTGACTCTCTCCATTTCGGATTGAAAATAGGAAATGAATATTGTATGTCTTGTGTGATTATAAACAATTATATATAAATATTAAAATATGCATACTTAAACTTGTGCGTGAAGGGGCCGTGTATATAATATACAAATCTGGAGCTGAGAACTCTTGAGGAAGAGTGGGTTGCAGGGGTAAGATGGGCCATCGCTGCTGTGGCAAACAGAAGGTCAAGAGAGGTCTGTGGTCACCTGAAGAAGATGAGAAGCTCATCAAACACATCACCATCCGCGGCCATGGCAGTTGGAGTTCTGTCCCAAAACATGCAGGTATACAAGATCTATTAATTATTTGTTTGTGTGGCATTGAGTGAGAAAGAAAGGTCGGGGTTCAAGGAAAATGTTTTATCATCAGACTGTCTAGCTACGCGCAGCTGAGATTCACAGTCTGACGATATAAGCAATTGTATGTTAACGTAAGCGTTTGTGTATGTGATTAAATATTTTTATGTCCTGGTAGGCTTGCAGAGATGTGGCAAGAGTTGCAGGTTGAGGTGGATAAACTATTTGAGACCAGAACTGAAAAGGGGCTCCTTTACTCCTGAGGAAGAACAGATTATCATTGATGTTCACAGAATTTTAGGCAACAGGTAAGGAATTTCCTGTGATGTGAGATGTTGGGAAAAGCAAGATTTCATGGAAATTTTGCTTAATTTGGTTAATTTTGGTTAATGTGGCAGATGGGCTCAGATAGCCAAGCACCTCCCTGGAAGGACAGACAATGAGGTGAAGAATTTCTGGAATTCATGCATTAAGAAAAAGCTCATGTCACAAGGTTTGGACCCAAAAACCCATAACTTGATCTCTTCTCATCAGAGATCATCTAATAAGATTGGAGGCAGCAGCAGACCACAACCCCATGACCGACAGAAACCCATTTCAGTAAATTTCACTACTGTGAATTCACAGAAGAAAAATTGTTCAGCAGAATTAAACTCGTCATCATCACCTATAGTAACATTGTACAATGCTCAACAACCTCCAATGGTCCAAACCATGGCCACACCACCCACTCATCAATATCATGATGATCAAAACCCTAATGCTGCTTGGACTAGTGTTAAGGATCCTACCTTCTATGAACCATCTGCAGAAAACATTTCCTCTTCATCATCTTCCTCAATGAACCTATCAGTGTTTGGGCTCTTGGATAATAGTAATTGCCTCTATGCTGCTGGTGCTCAGCCCTTTGAGGCCCCAAGAATATTATTAGAGGGAGAGCAATCGAAGGGATCAGAAGAAGTACTGCAGCAAGAAAAGGAAAACCTCTTGGAGATGGAAATGATCAAGGCTATTGATCAGGACATGGATGCTTCATTGATGGAGAGCTCTAGCTTTGACTTTAGCTTTTTGGAGTCTACACTTATGTCTACAGGAGTAACATCTCATGATCTGAACTCTATGGCTGATTTTGCATGGAACTATTAGACTTTCTGTGTGTGTATATAGAACTCAGTTAAATAATTTTTCTTACTTTAGCTTGGTTCTTTTTGGATATCATACATAGCTTGACTGTTTTGGAATAATTTTATCAAAAAAGAGAAAGGTAATCAAATAGAGCTTGACTATTTATGTTATGATGTTTTTAAAAAGACTAAAGGTGCCCTTCCATAATTTCCCCTTTTTATTGTCATTGGAGAATGCCTCTTTTCAAACAATTCAGTCCAATTCCAGTGTAGTTAGTGAGTAGTGCTGAGTAAGTGGTGTGGTTCCCTTGGCAATTGATTTCATGAACCCTCAAATTAATCAAACAACATTGTAAAATCCTCTACATTCACTGATTACACTCTCCCGGAAATGAAATCGTCGTATATTAGCGAATTCCCTGCTAATCGTATTTTAAAAAAACATTGTATATATAGAACACTCAAATCAAAACCTCTAAACTACAATTATGTGATTTTAGTTTTTAATATATTTTTTGAAAGATCCTATAGTTAGGTTGCCTCATCAAAAAAGCAAAAATAAAATAAAAAAAGTTAGGCACACAACAAATTGTAGGTTACTATTTCAGTTTCTAGGACCAAATTAATATCACTTGGGTTGGGCCTCCTATTCTCGTGCTTATGAGATCGTTAATCGTAATTGGAGCCAAATTAGGCTTTGCCAACACAAAAACTCATCCCATATGCCTGGCCTACTCAACACATGTACGTACATTGCGTCTGTAGCCCATGGCCACGTCACAACCATCAAACAATTGCTTCATAAGAAAATAAAAAATAAAAATTCTGAAGTGAGTTCCTATTATATATAGTGGTAGGTGTAATCTGTATTTGAAAAAATAATCCCGTTGTTTTTGTTAGTTTCATGTACATTTTTAACGCGATTCTTTAACCTTTGGAATTTACAATGGTTGTTTAATATTGTATCATAACCCCGATGTCAGGAGATTTGAACTCGAAACCTCCCAATCCATACCCAAAACTATCTGTTGAATATTATTTCTCCTGTCTTTATGTTGTGTGTAAGTTTAATCCACAGTATAGTAAGCCATTTAGGAAGGTGTGGGATCTCTGGTGTGAGCTACTCCCAAGTCTCTTATGTGTGCACATACTATTTACCAATCCAGGATAGAACACTAAAGACACTGCCACAATAAATTTTAAAAAATAATAATAACAGTGTTACAATATAATCAGCGTATCCATTTCCCTTCCCAAAATTGACTTAAAATGAATCAACACCAACATGCAAAAAGGGGGGAATCAAAATTACAAGGAACATTATAAAAGAAAAAATATATATATAAATGTTTGCTTTGACTCCTCATTCTCTTGTGTGGTACATTATATATAGATAGCGCCTTATCATGATCATCTCATTGCTGTCAACATATAATCCACCACTTCTGGTTATTAGTAATAAATTTAGCCAAACACAATTCTAAATTCTACCTTTGTGTGTGAATGAATTCTAGTATTTGAAAATATGTGAGTGTACGTCAGGGTAGTACTTATAATTCTTGCATGGGGAGGGCAGCAGAGTTGTCTTGAGAGGAACATAAAGAGAAGATTTCTTCAAATGTTCCATTCATGTAATCCTTGAATTTGTCATACGACATGTAGTCGTCGATGATTTCAGGCTTCGATGCATTCGTCTCTGCAGCTAAATTGATCTGCGGGAAGTCTTCAAGTTCTAAGGGTGGGTAAGGAAATTGATAGTTATTCAATAAGCTTTCATTGTGTGGTATATATGTTTCCTGCATAAATTGGCAGATGGATACAACGAATTAATATTGATCACAATCATAAACCAAGATAATCAAGATGCAAATTATATGTGAGGCAAAATTCAAATAAGCTTACATGACTAGTTCTCTATTTGGTGCATGAAACAGTACAAGAACAAGATATTCATGTGTATGATACTTAGAAAACAGGAAAACAAGAAAAAGGGATACTTGTTTAGACTCAAATGATTGAAGATTGAATATGAGAAATTATTGGAAAATGAATATTCTTTCATTGCTTATTTTTCGGTGTAAATTATTGAACCGATTGTTTTTGTTTTCTAATAAAATAAAATTTTAAAAAATGAAAAAAGAAGAAGAAGAAGAAAAGAGAATGGTTCAAATTGTTAGGGAGATATAAAGTCATTGGGGATAGAGCTAGAGGTTTTTGAGAGGAACACCCTGAGGAAAATGGGGAAAAAAGATGTTTGAGTCAGTCAAAAGAAGTTACAGAAGATGATGAAGAAAGCTCATTTGAGTCAGTCTACTACAAAAGATTTTTTGAACGAAGCTTTAGCAAAAGCTATATGTAACTCATTACTTATAACTTTTGTTACTTTAAGATCAAAAGAAAGCTCCAAGGCATTGTTTTGTGGGCCACTTCCAACCAATCATGGTATTGTTTGCGCGTGTTTAAATGTGTCCATGATGCATAAAATGATTTACGTATTTCCAGCTTGATCTCAAAATTCTATGTGGTGTGAACATGAAGCCTTAAAGCAGCTAGCTATATACAAAAGTAGAATATTGCCCAAAAATGTTGCCTTGGCAAAGGAGGCAATCAAATCATGAAGATTTTGGTTTTGAAAAGACTTAAAAAAAGCATAGTATTTTGCTAAATAAGGGCAATGTTTTCTTACCAATGTCGTCAAATCGTTAATCTGAATTGTTAATCATGTGGGCTTTTATTTTATTC
This sequence comes from Prunus persica, assembly GCF_000346465.2. NCBI lineage: Eukaryota > Viridiplantae > Streptophyta > Magnoliopsida > Rosales > Rosaceae > Prunus > Prunus persica. Next base: position 6,966,246 of record NC_034012.1, on the reverse strand, counting down.
TATGTTCAAAATTAATGATTTAATAACATAATATGTTAGATTGTTCGGTAAGAAAGTACGTAGTAACCCAGTTCCTATTAATGCAATCAGTGTACTAATAATTCCTATGAGTGTCTAACATAAGGCCTAGTCTAAATGTACTGTGCTAAGAAAATTAAATTGTTTTAAACTGTATATGCAATACTTGTACAAACCTGATCAATTAGATTTGAGGAGCAGTGAACACCAAAAGAGAGATGAGCAGAACTGTTCGCTTCATCAGAGGCAAATGGAGCTTGAAAATCATCTGCCATGCCATTTTCAGTTGGTGTCCCTTGAGTGAGATCTGAAGAAGAAGTGTCAGAGAGAAATTTGGGATAATCATGATTGGAATAATTCTCATCTTGATCAGTCTCAATCCCTCTTGAAGCTGTCTCATTAATCCCACTATTGTCTTCCATTAATAACTGTTCATTACTGGAGACCCAAACTGAATCATTCTCTGCATTATCAATCCCAATTGGCTTCTCTTCTTTGTTGTTCTTGGGCATTTGTATTGTTTTCTTGAAAACGCGGCACAATGCGTAAGAGTCCTGTGATTTAGAAAATTCAGTTTTTGTTAACATGGCATGTTAAAATTACATATGCATGTATATGTAAGAAACACACAAATTACAAAGACTGTAATTGAAAAGCAAGTCCACGAGAAAGAAGAGGGGGAAAAGAACAGAAATATATATATATATATATATATATATATGATGATGCTAAAGACTAGAAAAAGATACTAGCAAGTACGCCTAAAGTGTAGGCCGAAGAGTCTTTAATCATCATGTTGATAAGCTATTTCCTTTAAAAGGACAAAAAAAATGTTAAAGGAAGAAAAAGAACAAAGACTGATGAGATTTGCTTTATTTGAGTCCATAGACATATATATTTTGTACAAAAGATGGTGTAAACTGTAACTCATATACAGTCATATGTGTTGCTAGCTTACAACTATTGACTAATTAAAATGCATCTTGGGAAGTTTCCTACATCATATGCATATACATCTTAATTAATTGAAGTATAGATATATGTCATTAATTGAATAGTTATCTTTCTTCCCAAACCCTATTTTTTTTCTCTTGGAAATTTCATCAAACCCTAAAGACACTCTCTCTCTCTCTCTCTCTCTCTCTCTCTCTCTCTTAGATCGATATCCAATGTCGGTGAATTCAAGCAGCTAGCCCATATATTAGTAGGTTTTCATAAGATTTTAACTCCATAGCTTCATATTTATTTACCAATTTTTAAGGAAAGGAAGAAAAAGGGAAGAGGAGGGAATTAGATGCATGGTAAAATTGATGATCAACTACAAGTATTACAAGCTTATATGTATATACCTTTAGAGATGATGATGCATTGCCACACACAGAGTCAACCAGCCGGTACTCATGCATAACCCAGTTGGTTCTAATGCCGTGGGGGGCTCTGCCTCTATAATACACCAATGTCTTCTTCATCCCAACAGCACGCCGTTGACTGTTCACCGCCCGGTCTTTTCCGGTGGCTTTCCAGTACCCAGCTCGAGTTGCCCGATTCGTTCTTGACCCGTTTGGGTACTTCCTATCCCTTGGGCTGTAGAAGTACCACTCCATGTCTTTGCTCGGCAAAAATGACTTATCTGAAGCAAACAAATCAAATATGTCAAAACACTACGCATAGTTAGAGAATATAAAACATTTAAGGTATTGATGTACAAGTCTATGACCATGATTAATATCACCATAGAATTTATTTAGATGATGCACTAAACCAAAAATTACTTACCTGGCAAATCCCAGGGTTCACATTTGTAGAGGTCGACTTCTGGGATTATTTCTAGCTCAATGGTGAGGCCATTGATTTTTCTATCTAGATAGTAAGCAACAAGTTCTTCATCTGTTGGGTGAAATCTGAATCCAGGAGGAAGGCTCATGGGTGCCATTGTGCTCTCTGAGAGTAAGAAAGATGAAGCTAAGAAAAGAAAGAATGAGAGAGAGAGAGAGAGAGAGAGAGAGAGAGCAAAACACTGGACCTTGAACTAAACTGGCTTGTACGACAATGGACTATATAGGCCACTGTTGGCATCAAACCTATAAACTATTTGCCCTTAGATTTACAATGTATTACTTATCCTTGTGTTCCCATGATTGATAAAAAGAGAGAGTGGTATGTATTGTAAATAAGATTGGAAATGGGGTTGAAAATAGAGGGAATATTGGGATGGTGATGTTTGGATCTTTGGCTTTTAAAGAGATTCTATGTGTAAGGTTTTGTGTGAAAACCCAGAGGGAAGGATAAGAAGCTTCCCTGCTTTTGTCTGCTCACAACACAAACTAACAAAAAACAGAGGGCCTCTCAAAAGGCTGTGTGGGCCACTCAACCGTCCATTGCCTACAACACGCAATACTATGCCCTAACCTCCTACTATTTTAATCAATCTTGCAATCCAAAATCCTATTATAAAAATTGCTCTATCGACATTTATACATACAATATTTGATGTATTGTACTATTGAATACTTTATTTAGTAAGGTTATCATTTGTGTCTGCTTTTTACAGTGTGTTTGAACCAAGAAATTTAAAAGTTTAGAATTTGTAACGTTTTTTTGTTGGTTATTGGATTTAAACACGAAATTTAACATTTATGATTTTGAAATTTTAGAATTTTAATGGTCACTATTTAAAAAGAATTTTATGATTTCGTCGTTTTTTTAATCAAAACACTGGAATTGGTTTATGTCAAAATCTCAAATTTATTTCCCTAATCCAAATGCACAGTTAATGTATTTTGCAATCCAATTGTTAATATTCTTGGCATACCATTTGAAGGCGAACAAGATATAGATTAGGTACACATTATGAACATTTGGGATATTGGATTAGGTCTTAGATGAGGTCTCTTGAGATCACAAACGTAGGCTGTCTTTATGTTCGAACTATTTCCCCATGTAATAAAAGTATTTGGTTAAGCTGATCAAAGGATAGCAAGAGGGATCCAACAACAAAAATAAAAGGGGAAGCTTCCAATTTAAAGCTATTATTAGTACTTACCTACCATAATAGGATAAGCTTTTCATGCTTTATGTCATTATATGTGTCTGTTCTCGTTATTTAAAATGCAATTTTACTAATCCAAATTTTTTTATCCAGTTATAGACTGATTAATAAACTGAGCGGCATGGCCATTTACGGTATGCCTAGTGTGCACAGTGAATATCTATTTACAGCGTGTATTGCGTCGCGTAAAAGCATGATTATGTTGGATTATTTAAAAGTACATATTTATAGGGCAATGTTATCTTACCATTTGATGATATCCTAGATTCAGATAAGAAACAAACCTAGCATGTATATGGTTTAAGCACCTTTCTGGTCCTCTGAACTTATTTTACTCTACGTAGAGTCTTCCTTGAAACTAAAGCTATGAACAATGCATGTATAGGTACTTTTAGTATAACATACGATTGATGATGATCTACTTTTTCCACGAAGGTGGGGTTTGTAATGAATTAATACAATATTTTAGCCACCCAAAAAAAAAAAAAAAAAGTGGAAACATGAACACGACATTGGAATGGTATGATTAAGGCACCAATAATCGCTTCCTAAACTATTAATACTACAAAAACAAATGGACCCCAACTTCTGTTCTGTTCATACATACACGAGTCACAGCATCAAATAATAGAATCTGCTAAAGGAGAATTTTAATCTTTTCATAATCCCCCTGCTGTCCAGAATTAAAGATATAAGTATCTGAGAAGAAGAAAAAGTGTTTGTAGCAGCAGAATACATCATCACAAGGCAAGACATAAATATATTTGGATGAGTTTTTACATAACAGGGATGAGTTTGATGGGCCATACCCATGAAGATGATGGGGGCCATCAGATAATTCTGATCTCTCTTTTATTTTTTATCGCAAAGGGAAAAGAACACTTTTATCATTCAACAGTAGTTGATGACTTGATGAGGGACCCATGATCATCTGCTGAACAAATCTACCTGGCACACCGTCACAGTCTTCTTTTTCTTTTATTTTTCCTGCCCTCCAAACTGCTTTTTCTTTACCCATTTTTGTTCTCTATAGTGACCTTTAGTTCCTTTCCTTAAAATATCATTTTCATCTGGGTAAAGACATGCTAACATCTTTAATGATTACGATACAAAATCTTTGACTGGTCTCTCTCTCTCTCATACAAACATTACACATGATTAGAGTGGAAAAAAAACGCTGTGTATATAGTCACACAAAAATTATGCTTTGGAAAGCAAGATTTAAGAAGATGGATACTAATTACTAGTTTAATTAGAATGCTTATATACTACCTATGCAACAGAAGTACTTGTACTGCATTTGTTTATACATGTCGCATATTGAGAACTAAATAAGTATTTTTACCACATGTTTTAGCTAGAAAAATGAATACTAGTTAAACTCTTATGCAAAACAAGACAAACGAGAGAGGAGATGTTCAAACTTTGGCTTTGGATGAAAGGGCTCTAGATCCTCAGAGCTAGGAGCTTCATATGCTTGCACCGCGTTTTTATTGACCATATTCTAAGTTCTTCTAGGATTAGGTCATGAAATTAAGCTAGCTAGCTAGAATTAGGTCTATGTATAACAGTACAAGGCTGCTAAAGTGGTAGCAATAATGTCTTCTCAATTAGTGCAAGGTTTCTATGGTTGAGAAGTGAACTTCTAGTCATGATTACAGCAAAAACAGGGCCTTTTTTATGTTTGTTATCCTTTCTTTAAATTTGATTTATGGCTTTTACACCACAAGCACAACATCAAATGAGTTGTCCATAACCAATTACATTGAGAGCGAGAGAGAGAGAGAGAGAGAGAGAGAGAGAGAGAGATCGCCAAGAGGAGAGATAGAGGGCTTTAAGGTCTTTTGCCGAAAGAATTACTTTTTGTGGTCTTTACCAACCGTCCCGCACAATATTCATGCCTAAGAGAGATCGAACAATGCCCGGATCAACCTTATTGAAGGAGGGAGCTTTTGATCATTTTGCATAAAGAGATTCCAAACTCTTCCATTTCTCCAATCCAATGACAAATCACATATGCTTCCTAATAAAATATTTAAGCCTGATTCAACCTCGAACCCTTTCAGTCATTTACCGTTTCAAACCACGTTCCTAGCATGGATTTTAGCCATTTTATATTAAGAGAGAGAGAGAGAGAGAGAGAGAGAGAGAGAGAGAGAGAGAGCTGTGAGTAGTTTTAAATGGGGTTCTAAAGCCATGCAACCTTTCACACGATGATGATCTTGTAGAAGGGTAAGAGATAAAGCAAAGCAAAGCAAAGGGCAAAGGGGGAATGGTGGGGATGTGGGCGCTTGTGGAAGACTGTAGGCTGGCTTTGAAAATCAGATTCCCAAATGTCGGCTGCTGTCTATCAATCTCTATCAACATATATCATTTTAGTTTGTGCACAAAAGACAAATGTTTAATTAGATTCTTCTTTTTGCCTTACAGAGCAATGAGATCATATAGATGTAGCTTTCATGTGAGTTCTGGCCCTTCTCTGGGAGCCTATTATGCCTCCTGTCCTGAGGGCACATATGTCATTTGCTAACTGTATGCAACAGCTTTAGTTTCTGACCTAGATGTCCTGACCTAGATGTCCTGGTATATATGACCATATGTCATCATGCTTATCAATCAACTTCAAGTTTAAAGTTGGACCAACTCGAACTCTGAGACTTGGTGGGTGGCCTGAACTTTGCAGCCACTACTTAGACCAGAGACTTAATTAATTGCAATTTGCAAGGTCCTTTCCTTTTACCAATTGTTGTCAAAGGAGAAAAAAAAGAGAGTCTAGTATGACCCAAAATTATTGGGCATTCTCTTAAAAAAGAGAGTTTAGCTAGCTAGAGAGTGGCTATACAAAGAGTAGTTAATACCAAAACTAAAAGAAGGTGGTTGTGCCAAAAATAAAAATGGATAGATTGTTATAAACAAAAGGTGTAATACATCAACCACAAGATGTGGTGCGGTTGGAAACCGCTACCTCCAGTTGGTGAGCTACCTCATGCCTCAGTGATAAGGGTTCGAAATCTGTTGGAAGCATTTTGTCACCAGAGACAAGTCGAATCCCGAACGGAAATTAATCTCACCCTTCAAATATGAGGACACCTCATTGTATTTACCAAAAAAGGTGTAATACATCACATCCAAGGGGAAACAAGGAATTTTATAAGGAAGGGATTGGGGCTAAACATTAGGGAGTGTCTAACTTCTTTGATAAAAAAAGAAAAGTGTACATGTGCAAATGACCTATAGCTAAAATAGTTACCGGCAGTTAGTCATTGATGCGAGCAAAATGTTAAGATTTTCTCATATTGGGGGCTCTGATGGGATTGTGAGCATGTTAGAAAAAGCTTTGTCATTGGGCCATATTATTGGGTCCTTCAAAAGGTAGAGTTTTTGACACGTGTTCCACCATCAGTCCACATCTTAAGCCCAATAGGAGCCCAAACAATTAAGATCCCAAATCTTCGCTCGAACGAAAGAAAATAAATTAACAAAAACCAGGAGAGGTAAAGAAACAGAGGAGAGACGGTGTGTGCCGCGTGAAGTTGAAAATGTCGATACTGTGGGAGAAGAGCGGGACATGGCGGTGGATAGTGAACAAGACCCGTGACTCGAAGCCCTTCTTCTTGGCCTTCGCTACCGTATGCGGCGTCGTTCCGGGTGTCATTGGCTACTTCGTTATGCAGACCACCAACTCCCGAAATGAACAGCTCGAGGCCGAACTCCGCCGCAACGCCCGACCCGAATCCATCGTACGTTTTCTGTTCAACACAATTTTTTTTCTGAAATTATTTTCGATTTTAAGAAATGGGTTTTGCTTGTAATAGCCTAAAAAGTGTTCCTTTATTGGATATCAAAACAACTATGGAGACTTAAAGCAACCCCTTTCCCAATTTTGAAGAAACTAGCTAATCAAATTGGTGATCAGATCATCTGAAATTGACAGTTGATTTGTGTGGGTTGTTTTTGCTTGATGGTATTAAAAGCTTCAATCTTGACTTGTTTATCAAGCTGTATTATGTTCTAGAAGTAGTGGGTATTATAAAACGATTTCATTTTGTCTACGAAGTGAACAGAACAGTTTGGTTTGAGTAAAACCAAGACCATGACATCCTTATTGATGCAGGGATCTGTGTAAGCTTAAGACTTTAGGTAAAGCACATCTAGATATCCAGCTAAATGAATTTTACCCACAGGTAGTGTGTGTTGTTGAATCTTAAGGAACCAATTAGTTGTGCTTCAATTATCTATTTGTTGAGTTAGTTTTGCTAAGAAAATCCCCCCACTAACATTTTAGCGCCTGCCCCCCTACTTGATTGTCTACACTTTCATGTCTCAAATTTGTTGTGATTTTGAAAATGTCTGGAAAACTGAGGTCAAGTATTGCTTCCATGTTTTCCTTACTTGGGCTCTTGAACAGATAATTGCACGTAGATAACACCTATAACTTTTTCTTGGTTCCACATTTAACTTCTCCGCAAGCTGAATTCATCAGAAACAGTGAATAAATTGGATCTCGTTGAGGAACTATCACTGGTTTGTCCCATTACAAAGTCAGGTTAACTCATTTGGCACTAATCCCTGTCATCCATTGGAAATAGTGAATAAGTCATGTAATGTAAATCAAGATTGCTGATATAAAGTTTTAATAGAACTTTGTTATGTAAATCAAGATTGCAGATATAAAGTTTTAATAGAATTTTGTTATTGAAGGCTAAAGTAACTTGCTCAGTTCCATTGGATTTTAAATTTAGGTTGTTTCTTCGAAGCAGTTTCATACTCTGAATCAAGACAAAAGCTGACAGTATATTGCTTGAAATTGTGTATCAGAGGATGGGGCAAGTAAATAAAGAAAGATTGGCTGAATTCCTTGGTGAGTTGCAGCGGAAAGAAAATACAAATGATCGCTATGTTGCTGCACTGAAAGGAGAGACATTGACTAGGAATCCATATGTGAGAATTCAACCGATTCCGAAGCCAAGCAACACCGAAGCTGACAAGGAACAGAAGTAGATGGAGATATGTGCATCTATTACCGCCATGAACACTTTTCACCTTCAGGATATCTGTATATTTCTTCAGAACAACTATGGGGTTGTTATTTTTATGTTTTGGATGTTATGTTTAGGCACTATTTGGTGAGCTGTGTTTTTCTTTAATGAATATTTAAGTGCAGTAAGAACTCCCGGAGAAGAGAGACATCCGAGAACTAACACACATTTCTTCGTTTTGCACTCTCTCATTGTTTTTGTCCCTTCAATAAGAAAACTCTACAAAAATCTATCACATCAAATTCTTTATAAGAGTTTCTACAAATCTAGATTGAATACGTCCCTTTAGTTTACATGCAGTGCCTCTTCAAGGAGTTCCACCACTGGATGCTTATTCATGGTAATAAATCTCCATAAAAGTCTCTACAAATCTAGTTTGGAAATGCAACCCTTTAATTACTCGTGGTGCCTCTTCAAGGAGCTCCACCACGGGATGCTTAGGGTAACAAGTCTCTGTGAAAGTCTCTAGAAATCTAGATTTAATGCACCCCTTTAATTACTTGTGGTGCCTCTTCAAGGAGTTCCACCACGGGGTGCTTATTCAAGGTAGCAAGCTATATGATATCTCCTAACATGCATAAAACTGTGAAGTTCATTCCAAATCCTTTATTGTGGTCTCATCATTATTAAGAAATTAACACAGGCAACCTCCATAAAATTTGCACGATATGTAGCTCATCGCCATGTCGAAAGAATTTTACGATCTGATTGATATGTAACTCATCACCATGTCGAAAGAAAAGTCCTTCGCTCAGGGAAGATTGAGCACATCCTGCACTTAGATTGAATAGAGAGAGATAAAAATCAATGATTGATTCTGCATCTAAGCCACCAGCACTACTTAGCTAGCAATATTTCAAGAAGTGAATTACATGTGAATTGTGAGATATTAATTCTTAAGCATACCATGACACCATCAGGTTTTGATCATCATGAATGCCGAAGTGCTTGGTGAAGGAAGTTGAGGTTCCACCCCAAAATCAATTGGCAATGGGGGGAGTAACCCAACTCCTTATAAGCCATTGCTATGTTTCTCAACTTTCCAATGTGGGACTCTTTACCTTCACATTCTCACACGCCCCCGCACGTGTGGCGAATTTTCAAGCCTAACACGTGGACAACACATTTTGGATGACGTGGAGCACGTGTGGCCGTTGGGCTTTCACACGTGGGCAACCCGCTCTGATACCATGAAGGAAGTTGAGGTTCCACCCCAAAACCAATTGGCAATGGGGGGAGTAACCCAACTCCTTATAAGCCATTGCTATGTTTCTCAACTTTCCAATGTGGGACTCTTTACCTTCACATTCTCACACTTGGTTCACAAGTACTTGGCATGGCATTGGCACAGCAAGTGTGAGGAACTGGTGCAGAGCCTGGAACGATTTTCTTTCCCTTTCCTGCCACACGCCTTTTCTCCAATAAAACAGACAGATTATAATAGATTAGATTGAGTCAGTCATGTGATTATATAAAAGTCGTTAATTATTCAATAAATAAAATACTATCACGTCATTTGGTGAATAAAATTCGGTGCACATATTTGGCCGTTCCTTAAAGCATTATATTTAGTGTAGGAAGACCTACCCAACAAGACCAAGTTCAACAGCTGCTTTATACCGGGATGGATGGGAGTTTCTTGAGTGCAGCATGAGCAAAAGCCGCTTCTTTATCAGAGAGAGTTCCATCTTTAGGCATAATCTCAGTAAAGTTGATGAACTATATTATACCAGCCTCTTGGCACATGCTCACGCATGTGTTAATTAATTTTTATTTATTTATTTATTTTTATTTTTAAAATTAAGAAAAGATAATATGGGTAGTTATGTTCCATAAAAGTAGGATTTATTATCTGATTTTGTTTTTAATTTTAATTTTTTTTTATATGAAAAAATGTGAATTTACCATATTATCCTCATTTAATTAATAATTTTAATTTTTAAAGTTTGAATTAACCAAGAGCATGTTCTGGTTTTTTAAATGTTTCACCATTCTCTACCTTTTGCTTTATATATATAGATGTGTAAGAAAAAAAAACACACATTTAGTTATAAAGTTATCGAATAACTATATTGATAAAAAGTTGTATTTTGTGAGTAGTGGTGCAATTAATACCTGAAAATTAACAAATTTTCTTTTAGGGGTCATTTCCTGAAATTTCTTCATGTGTTCCCAGCATCCATCATCAGTTCCAACAAGAACAATCGAGAGTGCATGTGAACTGCCTGTAAGAAAATTTAAAGTAGGTTAGTTCTCATGTTTACTTACAAGGAAAAAGAAATGGGGAAGGGGTTGTTAGAACCCGTTTAGTTTGTGCTGACAGTTTGTAGTATGTTTGGTTTGGGGTTTGATCACCCCTAGTTTTTTTTTTTTTAAAAAAAAATTGAAGAAGTAATGAATCGGAGAACTTAAGAATTTGGGAATAGGTGAAATCAGATCAATTATTCCCTCTAATTAATATGATCCCTAATTTTGAGGGTATTTAAGTACAAATTTTACCATGAAACTCCAATAATCTTTTATTCTGTATATGTAAGTAAACATGCCATGTATTTTGATTGATAGCTAATAGAATATGATGATGTGTTGTGTATTTTTCTTTTTCTTCTTCTTCTTCTTTATGAGTTTGTTTTTGTTGCCCAACTTCCTCCACCTCAGTGTCAGACTTCACCACCTTATGAACGTTTTCAATTGGCTATACTTGTGGAGTATCCCCAAACACCCTCCATGATGGAATTGTAACGGTTGTCTTTATTCCAACAACATCCTCCATCGCCTCCGGTTTCTTGACATTGATTATAAGCATGGTCTTCTCATCAAACACTACATCCCCGCTGTGTATTTTCTTCTGGTTCAGTGGATATGATATCTTGAAACCCTTCACACCGCTCTCAAAGCCGAGGAATATGCACTCAAGAGACTTCGGTTTCAACTTGGTTCTCTCATCACTAGGTATGAAAGCATAGACACTACATCCAAATATTTTAATTTAGTATACTCAACAGATTTATTAGACCATACCCCTTCTGCACAATTGAAATCAAGATACTTCGATGGTGACCAGTTAACCAAATAGGAAGTGTGGTTAACCGCCTCTGCCCAAAATGCCTTAGGCAAGCCTATATGAATCCCACTAAGAAGTTGCTTATATGTACATGCCCGCCTCCATCTAGCACGAGGCCTTTTGGGAGCTCGCTGGCTTCGGAGTTATGGGAATTCTGAAGTTAAACAAGTTGGGGCTAGAGCAATCCCAGGATGGGTGACCCACTGGGAAGTTGCTCGTGAGTTCCCATAAACAAAACCGTGAGGGCAGAGAGGGGGGCCCGAAATAGACAATATCGTGCTACGGCAGAGCCGATCCGGGATGTCCGAGATGTGACATTCCTTTGCTCTACCTTCCTCCTCTATTACTCTAAGTCTTCTAAGCAAACCAGGAACCACTTGTTTTCCTCTTGGACAAGTTTCATTATCCACCCACTCGAAAAAATGCATACCTCTTCTGCTATTCTGGAAATCTAATCTTACACAATTTCATACCTCAACAAGCAAATACAAATGGAAAAGAACAACTTTTGCAACCCAAATAATAACTTACCCAATTTTTATTACAAGCATCGAACATTCTCCCCGGGTTCAAATCTGTCCACGACGAATTATATTTGTCCCACAGGCGTAGTACCGACTTGTGCCACTTGAGGTCGTTGAAATCTCCGACATTGCAAACCTAGAGTTCTAATTAGGGGTTTTTGGTGGATCCTCTAATAAAAATGGGAGGTGATGCATTCCTACGTTGGCGTGGTAGTTTTAGAGGAGGGTACTCACCTAAAAATATGATTTTGTCCCTCGACTTCACCGAATAATACACAGACTTTGACGGCAGGACCATCTTGATACAAAATAAATAGTTTAAGGACGGTTCAAATGAAAATTTTAGTTGATTCACCAAAATGATACTCGAGCAATAGTTGGAGGACCATTTTAGTCATTAACCCTTTCGTTTTGATCACAATATTAATAATATAAAAAATTAAGAAAGAAATAACAAGCCTTGCTTTTAGATTGGAAATCCCCTCCGCACAACTACCGTTGATTTGAATTATTATATGTAATTCAAAAGACTACAACCAGTTTATATGACAATTTACTTTATTATTTTTAGGGTTAATCGTTTTATTAGTTTCTGAATTTAGACTCGATTTGCATTTGAGTACCTCAATTTTCAAAATGGTTCCCGTGGTCTGTCAACTTTAGTTTCGTTAGGACAAATAGTCCTACTGTCAATTTTGTTAACTTTTCTGTTAAATGCAGGGGCAAAATTGTATTTTTGTATCAAAATAGATTAAAATATGCATAAAAAATTAAAAAATTAAAAAATTAAAATTAAACTCTCACTCTCCCCTTCTATCCCGATTTCTACTCCCCCAAACTTAATTTATCTTTTTTTTTTTGGGTTGGTTTTTTATTTGATTTTCTTTCATTGTTATTTTAAAGATATGATTTTTTATTCATTTTTTTTTTGTTTTTAACATAAAAATATCATTTTGCCCCTGCATTTAACAAAAAAAAGTTAACAAAATTGACGGTGGGACCATTTGTCCTAACGAAAATGAAGTTAAAGGACCCCGGGAACCATTTTAGAAATTGAGGTGCTCAAATGCAAATTGAATCTAAATTCAAGAACTAATAAAACGATCAAACCTTATTTTTATGACATTAAGATCATCAATACATATAACGATTACACAGAGAGTTTAATGACTTTATTTGTAGATGCCTGTCTTTATTCAATACACAGAGAGTTTAATGAGTTCAAATGATCAAAGCAGTAAAGGCTCAGCTAGTAGAGACTGGATCAGCCGAGAGCCTTTTTCTTGATCAGCAAATCCATCTCCATCTTGGTAAAGGTTGTGCACCATTCGCGCAATATTTATGGCAATGTTGATGAATGGTGAGAGGAAAGGAACTTGTGGGGTTCTCAAGCATTTCCCATTTATTTTCTTCCACGCTTTGTCTATGATGCCCTTAATCTTCATCTCGGCTATATTTTCAGAAACATTCATCTCTGGCATGTAACATAGGATTGCTGAAGGAGCATCGCCTCTCTCTTGTTCAGCCTGTTAATTAATTCATTAGTTTCATAAAGATAAGGGAAGTAAGCTGTAAAAGTTAATCAGAAAATTACCCGGTAAGTTGCCAGATCATTGGTGAGCCGAACTATCAGAGATATGTTATTCACAAAATCTTCATTCTTGTGCCAAAAATCGGCAATCTCTTCGGTTGGCTGATCACGACGAGTTGTGGAGAAAAATGTATGAACCAAAAGGACTGAAGCTGATGATGAAATGCATCCATTACTTAGGTACTCTTCAAGGGATGGTGTATAGCCGCTACTGTACCACTCTGCCTCCAATAGTAATGCTTTACAGAAATCTGCCCACTAAGAGTCAAACAAATAATTTCTCAACTTCAACCCCACACACACACACACACACACACACACACACACACATATATATATATATAAAGATAAATAAAATTAAACTTTTTTTAAAAAAAATAATGAAAGAAAAGGAACAGGCCTGGCTAGGCTATAGTACCACTTTGCTCAAATGAGGTAACACTAGGTTCCAGCCATTCTCCTCCTCAATTTCATGAGCAATTTCACAAGTAGTGTTGTAGAGCACTTGGAAACAGATCTTCATACAATCTGGAAGCTGCCCCGTTTCCCCAACATCCCACCTAAATTTAAGGCACTTTTAATTTATGAGAATTTAGACATTAATTGTGAAACTAACCCTAATTTAATTGGCTAATACTGCTGATTAATTTGTTTTATGCCAAAACTAGCTAACCTATCGACGGCGTTGGTGAAGAGCTTTAGCTCTTCCAGTGAGCCATAGACGTCATAAACGTCGTCTATTATCAGAATCAAGTAGATGACTTTAGTAAGCCGTATTCTAAAAGATGTGTAGTCAGGCTGGAAATTTAATCCCACAGCAGACATGAAAGACTCGACTGGTCTATCTCTTACAAACTTCAAGTGTTCTGCGTGGCCCAGATTGTTCCACCACCTAAGTGACATATCAAAACCCAAAGGAACAGCAAGTTACCATTATGTTGTGAACGTTATAAACCATGTTGTTAAATAATATTGTTCCATTTTCTAAAGAATTAGGATACATGATTTATGCTTTTACTTACTTGGATGCTTCCTTTATATCTTTTTGCAGCGTTGCTTGAACCATGTTAAAGTTAAGTTTAGCCAATTCAAGTAAAATGGTTTTGACGTGATTGTCTTTCTCATAGGCATGTATGTGCCATTTGACATTAAACCACCCTACTCTTCGATGTGATGAAAGCTCCAAAGCATGGACCACATGCCTCGCAAGGTTATTGTCCAGAATATTACAGATATTGGAATCTCTGAGAGCTAACGTAGAGAAAGCTTTCGCCTCATCTAAGACATTTTCCCCGTCTAAAGCCAGGTTTGAGGCCTCCAAAAGTTCAAGCATTCCTTTGACATCTGAAAAATGGCTTTTCTCTAACATACCCTTCTCATCCAAGAAGCCATCAAATACATCTGTATACATTATATATTAATATGAAAGTAAAATAACAGGAAATAAGATAAATTTATGGTTGATAGTATTGCAATTAATCTATATAATATACCTTGTGATACTTTATAGCCATGCTGCCTAAGGATCTTAAAGTGCAACGCAATAGCGTAAAGGTTCTCTGTCATGTGGGGATCGTTATTTTCAGTAGATGCTATTGTGTCTAGAGCTTCCTTAATTTCCTTTTCAAAGTGATTCGTGAGGCCTAGTTTTCCGATGCTGTCAATCAACTTCAATTGAGTTATCAAATCTTTTGTTCCAACAAAGAACATATGATTCTTTACATCTTCTATTAGCTTCTCAGATTGCCTCGTATAATCATCTCCCTGCACTCAGTTAATATGCGCAGTAAATAAAGTTTAAGTTATTAATATCGACGAGTAGCAAGGAAGAAGTTAATTAGGACAAAGATAACTCACGTGGTATTTACTGTTAAGAGATTCAAGGAAACCATACTTCCAAATATTTGGCTTGTAATTGGCAGATCGTCTTTCATGTATCAAGGAAGAGGCTTGGATTTCATCTGGCATTCTAGAATTTGCTGTTCATTAGCTTGCAACTCCATAATGGAAACTTGGTGTACAGCAAGCTTCTTTTGGAGGGGTTTATATATAGACGCAGAGGTGTCGGTCATATACTTAGTACTCCTCCTACATAACATTTTTCGTGTGCTTTTTGGGTCCCATCAACAGACATCACGTACGACATATAGATGTTTTAATTGTGTGACACGTTGTTCAAATTAAGCATCTCACCTGACACGAGAACATTTCGACCACTGGCTTCGTGATAAACCTCATCTGGTGTTCATGAGTGGCGAATCTTCTGGGCCAGGAGTGGCCCTGGTCCCCATTTTTTCACCTCTTTCCTATAGTATTACATATTAATAGAAAATTTGTAATTTAAATTATAGAAAAGTTGATAGGGGCTTAAAAATTCAATTAATAATTGGCTCTAATCCTCGAATTATTGTTTATTGATATAAGTTCCTTGACTAGTTTGCCACGTAAATTACATTCCATCTTTGACATATTGATTCAAACTTTTGTATTTAACTGATTTGTATTTAAATTTCTTTGTTCCTATTATATCCCTATTATCTAAAATGAGTAAGATGAGAATTTATATGCTATTATTTTTATTTTTGTTCACCCTATGGTAGAGGTATAGTATATACTCTTGTAGATATAAATTATCCTATGATGTAGGTATATTGTCATATTGCCTATTGCATAGGTATATATTTGTTTTTTCATATTTTAGACAATGAATAATAGTATTTTATGTACAATTTTTATAGGTAACATACAATTTTATTTGTCTATTTTTGTATTTGACTTATAGGTAATCTTCTAATTTATGTTCCTAACTTATAGGTAGTATTCTAATTTATGTTCATGACTTATAGGTAACACGATTTATCACTAAGTTTTTTTTCGTTGCTAATAAGAACACTATTTACCTATATGTTAGGTATATAATTTAATGTGGGTGCTTGCCTAATTGATTAGTATAATATGTGGGCCTTTACTTCAATTGATTAATTTATATTTTAGCCATATATTAGGTAAATATTATCAATGAAAGAATTCCAAATTTGAAATTTGAAATTTAATTACAAGTAAATAATTCATTAAATTTAGATTTTCAATGTTTTCCTTATGTACCTCAAAGGGTAAAATCGACACAATAAAAAGAGTATTAAAAGTCAAATGACCTACATTTAAAACCAAAAATGCGTGAACTAAACCCAATAACAGCTAATTATTTTGGACCTGGATCTAAGAACCCCTTTAAATTAATAGTCCCTTTTAAAAAAATTAGACATGGCTAATTTTGAAAACTTTAGTGCTAACATGTGTTTTGAACACTTATATAAATTTGATATATTTGTATTTTCCATCTTGCCCCCCCCCCCCCCCCCCCATCTTACAATTCTAGCTCCGCCCCTGCTGGTGTTGTTAGCCTAATTAATATTCAAATAATATTAGTAATTCCAATATAATATCTAGATATTTTAGCTCTATTAATACAAAAATGTTTTAGTTCCAATTTATACCCAACTAAATAACTACTCTAGTCCAATGTCTTTTTCTTTTCGGTGAACCATATATGTTCTTGTTGTGCTTTCATCTTTCTCTTTTTTACCGCATATTTCTTCTATTTATCTTCCTATTTATCTCTTTACTTTTTTCTCTCTTATTTTATTTATTGTACATATCTTTCTATACATTCTATTTCTCTGTTCTTCACATCTTTATATTTTTTATCTTTCTAATCCGAAAATGAGGCAAAATCGCATAGGTCCAGTAACCATCATGTACGATGTTTAATGGCGTGATGTGTTTTGTCTCGCCTGAAACCAACGACTGGTTTATAATTCATGAGATGTGGTCCAAAAGTCATATGTTGTTGAAAGAGAAAGGTACAGACGCATGTAGGTAAATAATTCATGAGATATGGTCCAAAAGTCATATGTTGTTGACATAAAGGCTCTCACATATCAAAGAAAAATTATTGATGAATTTTCATACGAGTAGAAGTTCTCCACAATCATTGATGAATTTCCTAGGCTGGATGATGTCCATCCTTTTTATGGCGACCTTCTTCTTGTTCTCTACGACAAAGATCATTACAAGCTTGCACTTGGCCAGATCCATACCCAATTCTTTGTGTAACTGACTTTATTTATTTATTTATATGAGTTTTAATATTGAGTCTATATAAGTTTATTTAAATGAGTTTTTCGTTATTTTGGAAATTAAAAGTTTATAAAAACGTAAATAGGGTAAATTCTGAATTTTTTTATATATAAAAAACTCAATAAATTTGGGATTATACTCATAGCCAAAGTATCAAATTGAGCTAAGATTATATAACTAAGTGTCTAGAGACGATTCTTGGGTGTAAATGTTGTGAATTTTAGACAACTTGAAAAATGGAGATTATAAAGATTAGTCTAAACACAAATTATACTCGCAAGTGCACAAGGTCAACCGTAATATAGTATGGCAAATACAAGGTCATTCCCACGAGGATAGAGTTCAACTTCCAATTAGTCTAACCTAATTTACTTCACAAAATACTTTAACTACTCTAATTATATAAACAAAAAATTAAGCACGTAGCATACTCACGTAAACACAAAAGAGGTTTGTGAAAGAAGGATTTAATTACCAATGAAATTAAAATAAAAACCAAGTAGAAAGTCACAAAACACAAGGATGAGAAATTCAAATTGATAAAAGCACTTGGACAATGAATTCACCACTAGTAATCCGATCTAGCCTCTTATTCACCTACCTATTAACTAACCATTTGATGTCACCGCTTATTCCTTTTTCGTGCTTTACCTATAGTATGTAGGCTAACTCGTATATTCCTACATGCAAATTTGGGATCAAACTCATAGCCAAAATATCAAATTGAGCTAAGAATATATAACTAAGTGTCTAGAGATGATTCTTGGGTGTAAACATCAATATACTCTCTAGATAACTTAACCAGTGAACTTACTACAGACAGAGAAATTCTATAGTAGAAGGAACTTTTTCTTTAAGATGTTCCATAGCATGAGTTCTTGCCTGCACTTCCTCTTCGACTTCTTCAATTGGCTTATCTATTCCATTAGGCCAACACCAAGTCCGGACAGGATCTATCATAATTTTCTCCAGAGCATCAACATTATCTATTAAGTGCATGATAAGTTCAACAACACATGCACAAGGACGATACCCTGCCATTTCAACTACTTTAAGGTAATGATATTTCGTAGCTTTCTCAATTTCTCCTGTTTCATGGCGTGACACTATCCCTGCTTGCGCAGCCAATCGCATGTCCAACTGCACCAAGGAAGCAATTCAAGAACCACGAGGAATATTAAGGCTGTTAGCATGTTTTATATTTCAGTCATGTAGCACCATTGAACTTTTTCTTTTTCTGCTTATTCCTAGTTTATTTCTTCAAAATTGATAGTGGACTGAATAGAAGACAAAGAAAATCACTGAAAGTGCACATACAAATACCAAAGTCTTAGTATGTAATCTACTATACCTTCAACACAAGCCTCTGCAAGTAAGGAGACACCTTCAGGAAATAAGTTAAATGGTGCAGGGCCTGATCATAATCTGAAGCAACCACTAATTCCAAATGCTTGAGATTTTCTAATCTAGGAAATACGCCATTATGATTGTAGTCCTGAAAACCAAGAACGGAGTGAGGAACTACATAATCCAAATCAACATAAGAAAAGAAAACAGATACATCATAACTACACAGACTAACCGCTCCCGTGATATCCAATTCAAGAAACTCTAGCTGAGAAAGACAGCATGAAAGTTGGGTGAAGTGACGCCTTATGGAATCAATACGACAGCGCTCCTTAAAAATTGATACCTCGACAAGTGAAGGTACATTTCTGAGAAGCAGGTTTGTCATATCATATGCACAATAAATGAATGAAACAATGTTAGTATCACAAATCTCAATGCTGTTGAGATCAGGACAATGTTTTATCACCAAATGCTTCAATTCAATGCAATCGACTGACCGATATCTCTTAAATTAACCAGACCTCTGGCAGCATTCAATGATAATCTTTCAAGAACTGGAGAATTGGGCAAGAGGTACTCGATAAATTCTTCTGTCGCGCGAACATGCCGCAAACGAAGAACTTTGAGGGACTTGAACCCAATACTGTATCCACAAGAGTATAGACTTGGAATGTCTGACTGCAACAAGTTGTCCCAGGCAGAATACAAGAACTGCTCCAAAGCAGAGCCTTTTTTTGTACTGATGATGCCCAACAGTTTTTGGGGAAATGTGTAATCTTCGTCCCTAAAAGATTTTTCGGCAAGAAATTCCAACTCAAGTATCTGAACTCTCCTTTCCATTCCAAATTGAATCCATTTATCAACTGAACTTTTAAAGCGGCAATCTAGAAAAAAGTGGGCCCTGAATCTTTCGATGTTTTGGCCAATGTATCTAAAGCTCTGCTGGTCTCTCGACTCTCGTTTGAGCTCCCCGAAGCGACTAGAAGTATTACCAACTTCAAAGTTAACAGCATCAAAGTTGAGAGTCATAGTAGAGGCCCATAGATACTGCCATCGCCTAGAGAGGATGCTAGTGCACGCTGCTTCCTTTAGAGTCAGTAGAGAATATATTTATAAGAATTTCATCAACATTCCATTAAATTACTAATTTGACTTTACCAAAATAATTATCAGTGCAATGGCAACAATTAGAAGATGAGTTGATATGTCTGGGTAATGAAAAAGAAGCAATTATCAAACCTTTCCGTATATGGGAAATAAGAAAGAAGAAGAAAAAAAGCCCAGTTACAAGCATTACCTTAATTTGGACAAATTGAAAGGTTGGGCGAACTCTTTTCTTTCTCAAATTGTTCTGGGAGAAAGGTTCTTCCATCTCACTCATATGAGCTCGTCTGGTCCCGCGAGACATTGTAAGCTATGGTGGTGATGAATCTGATGATGATGCAGGTAGGAAAATTAGGTATTTGGTTTTGGTTTTTTGATGCCCTAGGGTTTTTGTTTTGTCAAGGAAATCAGGAGGGAGAGGGAAAGGAAAGGGATATATTATATAATAAATAAGTATCCAACTTCTTTTTTTCGTTTTGGTCACAATATAAATATTAATAATATGAAAAATTAAGGACAAGCCTCGCTTTTAGATTGGAAGTCCCCACCGCACAACTCTATTTGTAGATGTAATTCAAAAGACTACAATCAGTTTATGTAAAGACAATTTACTTTATCATGTTTATGACATTAAGATCATCAATGCCTTGTCTTCTCAAACATATAACCCTATTTGAAGATGCCTTTAAATTCTTTGGAGAACTCTCATTTGAGTTCCCCGAAGAGTCTAAAAGTATTACCAACTTCAAAGTCAACAGCATCAAAGTTGAGAGTCATAGTAGAGGCCCAGAGATATTGCCATCGCCTAGAGAGGATACTAGTACACGCTGCTTCCTTTAGAGTCAGTAGAGACAATATATTTTAAGAATTTCATCTGGAAACTCGCTGATTCGATCCACCAAGTTGCACTCATCCTTATAATACTTGAATTGTCGACAAAAGAACGGGGAAAAGAAAAACAAACCAACCAAATTTCATCAACATTCCATTAAATTACTAATTTGATTTTACCAAAATAATAATCAGTGCAATGGCAATAATTAGAAGATGAGTTGATATATCTGGGTGAATCTGATGATGTAGGTAGGAAAGTTAGGTTTTTTTTTTTGTTTTTTTAATGCCCTCGGGTTTTTGTTTTGCCAAGGAAATCAAGAGGGAGAAGGAAAGGAAGGGGATATATTATATAATAAATAAGTACCCAATTCCTGCAAAGGACCCACTAGTGTAGTGGTTTTGGGGTATTTACTTCCTCATGCAAAATCTTGGGTTCGAATCTTAGTATATGTGTCCCTCACATGATAATCCAATGAAATAAACACTTGGGTCCTTTTTGGTTTGACCAAAAAAGGGTATGGGATGAGACCCAATAGTGAAGATGAAGCGATCCAATTAGGGACGAAATGTGATAATTTTGCAAACCTATAGGACTATTTGTGATAAAAAGCCTATAAAAAATTAAGAAAGAACAAGCCTTGCTTTTAGACTACAACCAGTTTATATGACAATTTACTTTATCATTTTTATGACATTAAGATCATCAATTCCTTGTTTAATGAGTTCAAATGATCAAAGCAGTAAAGACTCGGCTAGTAGAGACTGGATCAGCCGAGAGCCTTTTTCTTGATCAGCAAATCCATCTCCACCTTGGTAAAGGTTGTGCACCATTAGCGCAATATTTGTGGCAAGTTGATGAATGGTGAGAGGAAAGGAACTTGTGGGGTTCTCAAGCATTTCCCGTTTATTTTCTTCCACGCTTTGTCTATCATGCCTATAATCTTCGTCTCGGCTATATCTTCAGAAACATTCATCTCTCGCATGTAACATAGGATTGCTGAAGGAGCATCGCCTCTCTCTTGTTCAGCCTGTTAATTAATTCATTAGTTTCTTAAAGATAAGGGAAGTAAGCTGTAAAAGTTAATCAGACACTGTGCCAAATCGTTGATACTAATTTTGATCAGAGTTTTCCTCGTTTGATTATAGGAAGAAAGAAAATTACCTGGTAAGTTGCCAAATCATTGGTGAGCCGAACTATCAGAGATATGTTATTCACAAAATCTTCATTCTTGTGCCAAAAATCGGCAATCTCTTCGGTTGGCTGATCACGATGAGTTGTGGAGAAAAATGTATGAACCAAAAGGACTGAAGCTGATGATGAAATGCATCCATTACTTAGGTATTCTTCAAGGGATGGTATATAGCCGCTACTGTACCACTCTGCCTCCAATAGTAATGCTTTACAGAAATCTGCCCACTAAGAGTCAAACAAATAATTTCTCAACTTCAACCCCACACACACACACACATATATATATATATAAAAAGAATAAATAAAATTAAACTTTTTTAAAAAAAATAATGAAAGAAAAGGAACAGGCCTGGCTAGGCTATAGTACCACTTTGCTCAAATGAGGTAACACTAGGTTCCAGCCATTCTCCTCCTCAATTTCATGAGCAATTTCACAAGTAGTGTTGTAGAGCACTTGGAAACAGATCTTCATACAATCTGGAAGCTGCCCCGTTTCCCCAACATCCCACCTAAATTTAAGGCACTTTTAATTTATGAGAATTTTAGACATTAATTATGAAACTAACCCTAATTTAATTGGCTTGTATATATGTTGCAAAATTTTAACGAATACTGCTGTATGCCAAAACTAACTAACCGATCGACAGCGTTGGTGAAGAGCTTTAGCACTTCCAGTGAGGCATAGAGGTCATAAACGTCATCTATTATCAGAATCAAGTAGATGACTTTAGTAAGCCGTATACTGAAAGATGTGTAGTCAGGCTGGAAATTTAATCCCACAGCACCAAGGTCTAAAATATCGATGATATCGGAAATATCGGTCATTCAAAAATATGGAAATTTCGATGGAAATATCGGGATATTATCGATATCGATAAAAATTGAATAAAAACCACGGAAATTGTAAGAAAAACTTGGAAATTTTTATTGAAACTTTGGAGAATGTCAATTTAGTCAATTATCTATGAGTTTATCACAAAAAATTAGAAGGAAATGCATATTGAAAGATGGATTTAACTAATTTAAGTTGATTATACAGCAAGCGGGCAAACTCTATGAGTGTAAAAAATATGTAATAATTAATGAAAAAAGATTAAATACACCGTAATCATTCATATATAATGATTTACTATAATATTTTACACTTTATACATTGCATGGTAAGATACATGAATGACTTAGTACCACATAGAGTTCCTACGAGGTTCAAATTTTTCACTATCTTCATCATCTCTATGTGTAGAGTAAGTGTATTGTGAAGAGTAGTCATCAAATGATAAATCCCCAAAATAGTTTTGCATGTAATTATTAACATACCACCCATATAAATATAAATATTTTAGCATATTATCACAAAAACATAAGTGATATGGTGTTTAAGGTGTTGGAGGAGTAAAATGGGAGGGGTTCATATCCCCTTTGTGCTTTTTTCTCCCCTTTTTCCCTTTTTTTTTTTAATAACTATTTTTTCCTTCACATCGATATTTTCGATATTTTAGCGATATTACACCGATATTTTGACAAAATATTGCTGAAATGTGAGCGAAATTATCGACATCGATATTTTCCGATATTATCGTCGATATTGTCGATATTTATACGATATGTACATGGATATGTTCCGAAATATCCGTGATTCAAAAAAACCGAAATATCCTCGATATTTCCTCGATATTATCGATATTTCAGACTATGACGATACCTCATTGAAGAAGAAGAAAAAAAAAGATAACAAGTAAGCTTAAAAACAAGGGAAATTTGCATAAATGTCATCTAAATTTTTAGGTTTCTGCGCTAATACCACTTGATTTTTTATTTTTTATTTTTAACCATCTGAACTTTGTAAAGTGTTGCAATTCAACATTTATGTCTAATTCCGTTAAAATTTCAATTAAATTTAAGAGCATTTTTGTCATTTTATTGTAACTAAAAAAAATTATAAAAATTATAAAAATTAAAAAATTAACCTGAATTCACTGCAACTTCCAAAATAAAAAAATTACCCTAATTACACTCACCAACCCAGTCATGAATAAGCATGCTATGGGCTATGTCTATACGCCTAAATTAAATCTAATATAAATGGTACATATCATAGGTGGTCCAAATGATGAATGTGTTTCTTAATTTTTTTTTTTCCTAAAGTTTTGGATAAAAAGATAAAAATGAGTTTTAAATCTTTAGCTCCTCATGAGGGTGAGGGGGTAGGGGTAGGGATGGTGTGGTGCAATTAATTTTTCTTTTTTAAATTATTTTTAGTTATAGTGAGTTGATGGAAATATCATTATACTTCACAGAAATTTTAATGGAGTTAGACATAGGTTGTCATGCCCTGGACCTGGTGCGTGAGAAAATAAAAAATATAAAAAATAAAAAGAAAGCCAAAACAGGGTTTAAAATAAATTCGTGTCAAGGCCGTGTTCATGGGATCTGGTTCATACACGTCAGCAGCATCGTAATCATACTCATCCTCCACAATTATGTTATGGAGGATGATGCATGTCATCATTATGCTCCTAAGCACCTCCTCGTCAAATAGACGCATTGCGCCCCTAATAATAGCCCACCTGGCTTGGAGAATACCAAAGTACCTCTCCACATCTTTTCTGTAACCCTCTTGATATGCAACAAATAATTTTTGCTTATGGGATTGGGGATGTGGAATTGATTTCACAATTGTGGTCCACTTCGGGTAGATGCCGTTAGCTAGATAATACCTATTCTGGTAGATGGTATTGTTGATTTCATAGGTGATATTTGGGGCTTCACCTCTCAAAACATCATTGAACACTGGGGATTGACCTAGGACATTCAAGTCGTTTTGAGATCCAGCAACTCCGAAGAAGGCGTGCCAAACCCATGTATCGAATCCAACAACAGCTTCAAGGATGATACTTTTCTGCCCTTTTCTATTTCCATAATCCCCTTGCCAAGCAGTTGGGCAATTCTTCCATTGCCAGTGCATGCAGTTGATGCTACCAATCATTCCACAAAATCCTCAAGCTTCAGTTTTTTGTAGAAGTCATTGCAGGTCCCTGGGCACAGCTCTTCTCAGGTAATCCCTGGTGTATAGAGTTTTCACTACATCACAAAATCTCACCAAGCTCTCCAAAACAGTGAACTTCCCCATTCGGGTAATCTCATCCACCTAATCAGCAGATGACCCATACGCCAACATTCGTATAACAACTGTGAATTTTTGCTCGGGAAGAAGTCCAGAAATGTCCAGCAACATTTTTCGTTTGAACAAAGTATTCATCATAATTGCAAATATCATGCATGACTTTATTGAACAAATAGGTTGCATTATATATGGAGCTCGAAAATGAACATCATAATATAGAGAAGTTGGGATAAAATAATCTTCTATAAGATTCTTACCCCGAGAATGTCTATGTCTGTCCACATTCGGGGCACGACCTTCTCGTGAACCACGGCAGCTCTGGTTTTCTTCATCAAGCAAAGCCACTGCTATGACAATTTGCTGATCTAGTTCTCTCTGCGCCTTTTTGCCTGCAACTCGTCTACGCCTTCTTTCTCTAGTTTATCGTTCTTGCCTCTCTAAAACCTCTTCCATGTCTGCTATTTCATAATGGAGAATGAAATCTAAAATATGAGAAAGGAAAATGTAGGGAAGATCTGGTGTGGGAGGTATGAAAGTGAAAAAAAATATTGAGTAGAAAGTAAATAATAGTATAAGGAGAAGAAAATGTATGAGGATTTGATGTTAAAAGTGAAGAGTATTGGTTGGTATTTATAGAAAAAAAAAATTCAGTAAATTTTTGGTATCTTTTTTTAAAAAATTCAATTTTTTTTCATTTTTTTTATTGCACAAAAATTGGTTGTCGTTGGATTGAAGGAAAAAATCAGATTGGAGAGCCCAGACGCCGACACGTGGAAGCTAGCCGTTGGCAGCTATTGTAGCGCGAGCGTGCAATTTTTTTTTAACGTTGGCGCATGCAATGCACGAACCAAGGATAAAAAAAATTCAAAGCGCAAGGGCTAACACCAGGATGGCGTCAGCAAGACATCACCCAACCCTCGGGCTCACGCTTAGGCTGAACTCCACCTTGGGCTAGCCCAGTCTGGTGGCCCCCACCTCCTGCCCGGGCATGCTTTTGTTGCTAGAAACCACTTTTTAGCCCAAACACACACCCCCACACCCTCACCCCCCCCCCCCCCCCCCCACCTTCCAGCCCTAGTCCAGCCTTAACTGCTGGAAATGCTCTTACTAGAGTGCCAACACCTCATGCTCAAATAGAGCTTAGTGATCTAGGTATATTGGCACTTGGAGTCTAAAGTTTGTTTTAGATAACAACTAGGCTATTGAACTTGGCCGGAAAGTAACAAAGAGATAAAGTTGACTAAAACAAAACATATAAAAATTACTATTTTTAATAGAATTTTTTTTGAATATATATATTTAAAATACAGAGTTACACATAGATGGTGGATTACAATACTTTACAAAGTTCATGTGGTTAATAATAAAAATTCAAAGTTCATGTTGTATTAATGCACGGTCCCAAAAGTTCAGGTGATATTTATACAAAATTCTCAAAAAATAATTCTTTACATTCTCAAACTTAAAGCCAAGTATCAAATAGAGCTAACATTAACTTACAAATTACAATTGTATGCACTGGCGGAATCATTTTTTTTTTTTTAATGAAAGTGCAATTTTGAGAGGCTAAAAACTTTATTTAAAAAAATTAAAATAAAAACATGTTATGAATCAATTTGAGATAAACAAAAATATGAAGCAAAAAAAAAGAAAAAAAAAAAGGATATTACAACCACAAAACCGAGATACAATCAATGATGATTGATGAACAAGGCGCGGGACGGTAAAACCAATACCACCAATCAACAGCTTCTTCTCCCGTTTCATATATGAATTAAACAAATAAAAACAAAATTGGCTGCGAGAAATGCCCTCATAGATGTGACCGAAAAGAGATAAAAAGATAGCCGTAGATACAAGGCTACGAAATAAACTAGTTGGCAAGTACATTGAGTGAAGAAAATCAATCATGAAAGCAAGCTGATCCAAAATATAGTTTGGTAGGCAGAGATGTTTTGCTTGTGGAGCATGGTTATTAGGGTTATGCGCATGTCATTCTTCACTCTAAAATTAATATTTTGTTATTTCAAAGCACTTCTAGAAAGAGTGAATATAATGACAAACTAGTAGTGTAAATTTTTTCTATGCAAACGTGAGGTGCTCCGAACTCGCAAACTGGTCTACCCTTATGTGCTTGAAGATGCTGGTGCAATGAAATTGGAAACCAAGGCCAGATTGTTCATAACATAGGCATATGTCACATTAGGGTATATTAAGATTTTTCATTGATATAGCAGAACATGCATGACACCTCATGGAAGCAAAAAAAAAAAAAAAAAAGATAACAAATAATTAAGCTTAAAAACAACAGCAACGTCACATTAGTTTAACTTTAACTCATTCTAGTTAAGTAAAGAATCTCACTTAAACTGAGTAATGGATGTATGGAGATTTGAAGTATTATTGATAGACGAAACTATGTCTCGTCAGTTTTAGATTCTCATGCAACGGGAATTTCACTTTTTGCTATCTCCGGCCAATAATACACTGATAAATAACATGTCATTGTATTATTGATAGGGAATAGCACAATAGTGTTATCCTCATTACAAGAAAGGTTTTTCCCAATTTAGTGCCCAATATATTATAGGCACAAACATTTTTTGTGGATAATAATGTCAATACAAATCTTTTTTTGTGGACTTATTTTATTTTATTTTATTGCGTAGTGAGTTCAATACAACATAACATATTGTCATTCTTCATTTATATCATTTAACTTAAGTCATGTGGTGATTTTTGTTGCTTGTGGGATTAACAGAAATTCCGAATTTTTTCCAACTTAGATGTACACTTGCATGCCATATATGTGTGTGTACATGTGTCTAACTTTGACTGTACGCTTGCATGCTATATTGGGCTCTAGGTTCTTCCCTCTCTCCCATATAAGCTCGTCTGGTCCAGCGACACATTGTAAGCATGGTGTATGAATCTGGTTATGCAGGTAGGAGAGCTAGGGTTTTTGTTTTGTTTCCCCAATTCTTTTTTTTCGTTTTTTGGTTATTAATTCACAATATTAATAATATATAATTTTGTTTTATAAATAATGAAAAAAAACGAAGAAAGAAAGAACAAGCCGAAACTACTTTGCTTCTGGATTGGAAATCCCCACCGCATAGTTCTGGATTGGTGAAACAATTTTTGCTAAAAGATGATCAAACAGTTAGAATTGTTTATCTTTTACCTTACCGCTCAAAAGTATGTATAGGTGAATACGAATAGCATATTATCATATAATCATTCATGTATTGAGCTTGTGTTTTCCTTTTCAAGTTTTTAAGCCACTACACTTAAATATATAATAGCTACATGCACCAAAAAAGAAACATATTAGAAAACATGCAAAGTGGGGAATGCAAGCAAAATGAAGTTCATGTAGAAGCTATTATGGTGGGGTTTGGGAGTGGAGGTGCCCATATAGCTGTTAAATTCATATACAATCCGATTTTGATATAACTAATCAAAGATGAATTTGGTGTATAATTCGATAATATGATTATATTTATAAATCTGTTAACTTAGTGGAACAAATTTGAGTTTGGGATAATTTGATTTGATAATGATATGATATGAATTGATATAATATTTATTTTATTTTTTACTTACTAAATATATATATGCACATGTAAAAATATTTGTGACCATTTTTTAAATAAATAAGAATATATTTCAACATTTTGTACATATGACATAAAAGAATCCGGAGTGAGTATTCGATAATTCAACAAATCATATATAGATCTAGTTGTGAATGATTCTTTAGAATATTGGATCAGATCGAATTATTTTTTTTATTTATGAAATCAGACTAATTGTATATATGGTGATATGATCCATCTCCGATTTGTTTACAGGTCTAGGTAGGCACAACTCGCTTTGGTACAGTTTAGAAATTGATAATCAAACCAATCATGTCGATAATGAATTTTCCAAATAGTAGCTAATCAAATAAGATCAAATTAGTTCACTCCCTTTTAGAGAGATTTTCGGTTGAAGTGTTCGGTTTTTGCGCCCAAAATTAATATGTAAAGAACCTATGTTCGGTTGGTGTGCTTTATTTGAACTCATTATTGATTATATACTTCTAGGTTTTTGTCAACAATGATCTATGTTGTTAACAAATTCTGCTGCTGCATATGGGATTAGAAGGCCTTACTTACACTAATTAGTAATCAAGGCAACATTGGCTTCAACAAGGCCATTCCAAGACACACTTTTAATTGTAACAACTCTCAACCAAGGACAGAAAGACTGCTTTCACGGACATAAACCCTTTCCGTTGCAAGGTCCTATAATGAAGAACCTTTTTTTTTGTTTGTTTTTTTTTGTTTCTGTATCAAAAGGTTTCCTTAGCTATAATTAAGAGTCTTTTTAATACTTGACACATGTCTATAGATATAATCATTTTACTTTGATTTATGTAACTATGGTTATGCTTATATGGACGCGTGTCAAATATTGAGAAGGATGGTGAACATTTACATCTTAAGTTAAAGTGATGAGCAAAAATACTCTCAATAATTTATTTGCTTCAACAAGGCCATTCCGAGGCACCCTTTTATTAGATTATATTACGATTTTTCATTGATAGTAGACCATGCATAATGAGTACCTCAAGGAAAGAAAAAGTGAAAAAGAGAACACATAATTAAGCTTATCAATGGCACACTAGTTGTGGTGCATAGTTTAATTAATGAGTGTTACTAAATGAACTTTAAAATTAATTGAGTACATCTTATTATTAAATTATTTATTCAATTACTAATTTATTCTAATATAAAATGACAAAAAATGATATATTGAACCATAATCAAACGTAAGCGAAAAATCCTACTTCCAAAAACCTTAATATTATAACTCCAACAATTTGTTTCATTGTTATTTAGTAATTCATTAATACAAACAAGTCTCATGGATGCTTCAGACATGTCGAGAGAATCATCAACAAAGGTATTAATTTTGGTTTTTTTGGTTTAGGTTGAAAAAAAATAATTTAAAATTTAAGTTTGATTTCTCAACCAAAACTGGAAGATTGATTTCTCATCTATTCTACCATAAAAAAACAACTCCAGGTCTCAAAATATATAGAACCATGCAAAGGATCCAGAATTGATCCTTAGAAAAGCGCACCAGATACTAATAGAACTTAAGCCAATTGAGAGAGAGAGAGTGTTGGATCCATTTCTCCCCGCTCAACTTTCGTGGAGAAGGGTGTACTTAGTTAATTTTACATTTTGATTTAAAAATATTAAAATGCACTTAGATTATAGAGTGTACTTAGTGAATTTTAAGGTTGATTTAGCAGGACTCTAATTAATTATAGTTAAGTAAAGAATCTAACTTAAATTAAGACTAATGTAAGTATTGAAGATCTATAATATTTGCTTTACGTTCTCAAACTTAGAGCTAAGCATAACTTACAATTGTATGCAACCAAAAAAAAAAAAGGTTTGAATCGTCTTTGAGCTTGAGTGTCTAGAGAGGATTCTTGAGTGTACGCTATTTATGGGCTGGATAGGACTGTCATTTGGCCCAAAATCTATTGGGGTAATGGGTTTTACCCGTTTTACCATTTACCCGAGAGTTCAAAATGAACATTTTCATTTTTCTTTGGGTATACTAGTGATTTATATAACAGTAATATGAAATATATATATTTTAAATAGAAGTATTCGGGTTTCATTCCTCACTAAATTTTTAATTATTTTTATTGTTTTCGCGCCCAAAATTAATATGTAAAGAACCTATATTTGGTTGGTGTGCTATATTTGAACCCATTATTGATTATTCTTCTAGGTTTATGTCAATGATCTATGCTGTTAACAATTCTGCTGCTACATATGGGATTACCTACGATAATTAGTAATTAAGGTAACATCGGCATCAAATTATCTGCTTCAGCCAGGCCATTCCAAGGCACACTCTGGTCAATGACACACAACTATAACAACTATCTACCAAGGACAGAAAGACTGCTTCCATGGTGGCATCTGGGTGATTGCCTATGTCTTCTGTGATGGTGCTGCTATTGAAGACCCAAATGAGTGGTTTAGCTAGGCAAGCAGAGCTTTTATTAGTTTCATGGAGGGAACCCTTTAGGTTATTAGGATTTTTCATTGGTGGTGTGAGAACATACATGACCCCTCATTACTACAGAGACTCTTATCACTATACCTACTTGCTAAAACACTGTAGAAGCACCAAATCAATCAAAAAACTGCATGCCCAGATAATCATCGGAGGTTTTGAGCAAAACCCATTTGTTGTTGCGAAGATAGTTGGCAAGTATGTTGAGTGCAGTGAACCAAGCATGGAAACTGCACGGAAGGTGTTTGATAGGTTGTTGGAGAGAGACGTTTTTGTGTGGAACATGGTTATTCAGGGTTATGCAAATGTGGAGCCTTTTGTTGAAGCACTTAAAATGTATAATAGAATGAGGTTGAGTGGTGTGCCTGCAAACCAGTACACATACCCTTTTGTGCTCAAGGCTTGTGGTGCAATGAAAGATGGAAAGCATGGTCAGATTGTTCATGGACATGTTGTGAAATGTGGGCTTCATTCAGATTTGTTTGTTGGGAATGCTCTTATAGCCTTGTATTCTAAGTGTGAGGAAATTGAGATATCAAGAAGAGTATTTGATGAAATCCCTTGGAAAGATTCTGTTAGTTGGAATTCCATGATTTCGGGGTATACGGCAAATGGATATCCGCATGAGGCTCTCATGCTTTTCCGTGCTATGTTGCAAGATCATGCCACAAGCTTGCCTGATCATGCCACTCTTGTTTCCATTCTTCCAGCTTGTGTTCAAGCATCAGCCATCGAAGTGGGCTTTTGGATTCACTCTTACACTATAAAGTCAAGTGTGGAAGTTGATGCTGCTTTGGGCAGCGCTCTCATTTCTATGTACGCAAGTTGTGGCCGTGTAACCATTGCCAGATTTATTTTTGATCAAATCAGCGAAAAAAACGTAGTGTTGTGGAGCGCAATGATGAGGTGTTATGGAATGCATGGACATGCAGATGAGGCACTCCAAATGTTTTCCCAGTTTGTGGAGTCCGGCTTACACCCAGATGGTGTTGTATTTTTGTGTTTGTTGTCCACTTGTAGTCACTCAGGGATGGTTACGAAAGGCCTGGAACTTTTCGAGGAAATGGGAGATTATGGAGTAGAGAAAAACGAGAAACATTATGCTTGTGTAGTAGACCTTCTGGGAAGAGCTGGGTTACTTGACCAGGCGGTCAAGCTTATTGAGAGCATGCCCATGCAGGCAGGGAAAGATGTATATGGTGCCTTACTCGGAGCTTGTAGAATACATAATAACATAGAGCTCGCCGAAGAAGCTGCAGAGAAGTTGTTTGTTTTGGACCCAG
Organism: Prunus persica; assembly: GCF_000346465.2. Classification (NCBI taxonomy): domain Eukaryota; kingdom Viridiplantae; phylum Streptophyta; class Magnoliopsida; order Rosales; family Rosaceae; genus Prunus; species Prunus persica. Next base: position 6,933,847 of record NC_034012.1, on the reverse strand, counting down.
AAAATGCTGGGAGGTATATTCTTCTGGCCAGCATGTATGAAGATGCATGTAGATGGGAGGATGCAGCTAGAGTGAGGAAGCTACTAAGAGATAAGAACGTCAAGAAGCCAACCGGAAGTAGTTCAATTGAGATGGATTGCACATACCACACATTTGGAGCAGATGATGAGTCTCACCCATATACAGACCAGATTTTCAACACATTGGAGAGATTGGATCGGATAATTGAAGACCAAACAGTAATGGTTTAATGGGATTGTTGTGCCTCAGAAGAGGTGGAAGGTGCAAATACTTTGGACTGTTAGTCCAGTACCTTGTAAAGAAAATTTGCTTATAATGGTCACTGTCACTGTTAGAGCAATTGTGCTGGATATACCTCGACTCTAGTGCCTTGCTGTACAAGTTTTCACTTCTCATTTTTGTATTAACTTGATTCCCTTTGCAAATTGAAGAAGGAATCAGAACTGGATTTAATTTACTCCGAAATTCTGGAAGACAAAACTGACTTCATTGTGTGCAAATTAATTGAAAAATGAATTAGAACTGGATCAGATTCTTTCCCCACTTCGGGAATGTTGACAAAAGGAATTCTCATAATAATAACCTTGCTGAACTCCATCTCTAATTTGAAGCTATTGTGTTATTTCTCAGGACTATTGGGCAATGACAGAGTAATTTGGAGCTAGAATGAACAGAGGAGGCTGTTTCAAGAGCTGGATTTTGGAAAAGAGTAGCAGAAAAGCACAAGTCACAAGTTCTAATGATTGAAAAGCAACCAAATATTTAATAGTTTATTAAAAAACAGAAGCAGCATTACATATTTGGGTTAGAAAACTGTACAATCTGGTGCAAACCCATATTTGGGTGCCAATGATAGAAAGCAGACATTCTAGATATACACATGAATCACTTTGTGCAGTTATCCGGTAAAAACCCTAAGACGGCTGCGGATTGGCTGGCGGCATATTGGACAGTTGGACAATCTTGGTCCACAATCTCTGCAAGACTGCAACGAAACAATAGTTAATGACATCTAAAAGAGCAAGGAACAAAGGCAATGGTTCTTCTAATGCAGCTCACCATGTGTCCACAGCCAAAGGCTAGGTCCTTATTGTTAGTCAGACAGACTGGGCAGGCCTGCATTCAAATTGAAAAGAAGATAAATCATTAATCTCATATGAAACCCCTAAATTGAGAGCTTTGCCAATCGGATCTTTAAACAAAGATGATTCAGAATGGCAAAGCCAACAAACTACAATAACTTCAAATTGGGCGTGTTGGAAATTAAACATCTTTCAGTATGGTTAGACCATCCTACCAATTTGTTCACAAACATTATAAAGGATTTGTTACCCAAATTTCAACCATTGGATAGCTTCAACTGAGCAGGTAAACCTCTATTTCAGCCCTATTCCTAACTACTTCAGACTCATATTTATGCATGTTCCACCTTTTTTTTCATCAATATGTACCCCTTTCTGTTTTTTCATCAATATCATACCACACAGAAACTGTAAGAACACAAGTAAGTTAACTGTACCATCTCGCTTCGGTCATCCCCCACGGCTGCTGAAAGACCACTTGGTTCACGAGTTGGCGGTGCACGATGAGTGTAAGGAACTGGTGGAGGGCGTGGAACAATTTTCTTTCCTTTCCCTGTCGTACGTCTTTTTCCAGGTACAATATGATTTATGTTAAAAAACCATGCAAGAGGCTAGTTCAATCAAAATGATATTTCTGTAGAAGGCACGTTTGGGTTGGGACTACAATAGCAATGAAATATAACTCATTTTATTGCATTCCAATAACAACTTTGAAATCTTTAATAAAAATTCATTATATTCACATCAGTTTTGAGGTTATATCCTCATCTTGGTTGTCTAAATGTGTTCGAGTGGCTTGCAGAAATAAGTATTCAGGCAATGCTAGTGAATCAGAAGGTACCAAGATTATAGAAAGTTCCCTACTCAGACAATGAAGAAAATGAAAATTAAAAGTTCATAGAAAATTTGGCTAACCATACCCAAGTATACCAAGTTCAACAGCTGCCTTATACTGGATTGGGATTTCCATGAGGGCAGCAAGAGCAAAAGCAGCTTCTTTCTCAGAAGGAGTTGAACGTTTAGACATAATTTCAGTAAAGTTTACAAACTACAAACAAAAAGAATCTAATTAGAGAACCAATGTATGCTTAAAAACTCTCCATTTCAAATTAACTCAGTGCAACAATTATACCTGAAAATTATCAAATTCGCGCGCAGGGAGTTTGTCATCAAATTTCCTCATGTCTTCCCAGGGACCATCACCAACTCCAACAAGAACAATAGAGAGTGGATAGAAACTGCTTACATAAGTTTTTAAAGTAAATTTTGTAGGTTCAACTCAATATGCCTGCTACATTAGTGCAAGTAATGCCTGATAAATTGACACATCTGGTGCCTTTTGTTATGACAACTGCATAAATATGCTTAATTTCCAGGTTCTACCTTGCATCTGCAATTGATCTGATTGTCTTCTCCTCCTGCGGACTCAATTCATTGTCGCTAGTATCGACACTTCTTGTGACCTTTACAGTTAAGGAAGCCGTACTTAGTAAAGATTGTTCACTCAGAGCAAAAGGAAAAAGATTGTTCACATACATGGGAGAGGGAGAAGAGAAAGCACTAGATTTAAACCTGGCCATCTGCAATGATAACTAATACATGGTATTGGCCACCACTTTTCTCCACAATATCCATTGCAGCCTCAATTACAGGTCCATAAGAAGTTGGCCCTTAAATACAACATATATGTATTAAGATGTAAATCTTATCAAAAGCCAAATTATAATTCATAAAGAACATAAAATGATAAGATTCAACCAACCTGATAGTCGCAAACTTGGAACTATTCTTTTGTAGCAGGCCAAAACTTCTTCAAAACCATGACAGGGTGAATGATCAGTGTGAAAGCTAAACACCTCTTGATCATGAGTGGTAGCTATAAAAAGAAGGTGGGAAAAGTTGAAGTCAATCCAGTGATCAAAATGGGAAATTAAAGAAAATTGTCCAGAGCTTCAACTGTTTGAGGGAGCAGGGCCTTACCATCACCAAAGCCAAAACAAGGAATTAAGTTGTCTTCATCAAATGGAGCCAAAGTTGTTCCTACTACGGAGATAGCCTTTTCATATGGATTAGGTTCATTTCCAATGGCATGCAGGCTCCGGTTGTTGAATGAAACTTTGCCTTCAGTTAAAACAACGGCAAATCAGCTTCAAAGATATACAAGTTACAATTTTCTGTTTATATTTTATGATATATACATATATATATGAAAATTGGAGTTTTCTGTACATCCATAAACCTGTCCATTCATTGCTTTTTGTAAAATCAATTCCAACAATCAGATTAGATGACTCTAGACCTTCTTTTCTCAAGGCATCTGTCACCTGCAAAAGGAATGAGCCAAATACAACTTGTACTATGACAGTCCATTTAAGCAATCTTCATTATATAGTTCGAATGCACAAACTTACCCTAACAATTATTCTTTTATTCAAATTTATATCAAGTATCTTGAACCAACATATTTTCTATAATACGGTTAACCGCATTTACAGATAACCAGTTTTGTATCAAGGCGGTCAAATCGGCAGTACATAAACTAGTCAAGGAACTTGTATGACTAAAAAATTTCAACAATTACGTTTTATTTTAGAAGCTTAAAACATGAAACATGTGAAGTGATAATGAGAGAAGGAAGAAACCCCTCGTGTTTCACAATCTTACTTTGAATCAGGACATTCACATTCACAAGACCACCAGTGGGGTGGGCTTGTAGGACCACCTACAAAAGCAAGCCCTAGTCTCTGTGCTAAAGCCATTGGCTAAGCTAAATAAACCAAAACCAAAAGATGCCTTAGAAAGAAAAAAAATTCAGATTCTTGATTCTTCAATCAAATGAATGCAGACGCGTTGACGTCAGTAACGCAAATCTTTCTGTAAAGAAAAACGCGTGCAACATACATGGTTACTATAACTATTTGATAACAACTAATAGCAAACCTAACATGTTAAATAAATTGAACATAGTCTTAGCCACATGGGTGTAGTCTTTTTTTTATGTAAAAAAAATTATAAACAATCTACCATGCCATTCTTTCTCAACCAAAAATAAAAACCATGTCATTGTTCTAACATAATTAAACTGAAATTTTAAATTTCAAAATCTTTTCGTATCAACGAGAAATGAGGGGTTCGAACAGAGGACCTTATATTTTTTTTTTTGTTTTATTAGAAATTCTAAACAATTGACTTAAAGGTATCATATCAAACAGTCATAGTTCTAAGACAATCCCATACAATTAAAATTAAAAAGCACTTTTCCAATTTGTTTGGACACAAGTTTACAGGACTCTCCAAGTCAACACTACCACAGCTTGACTAGAAGGTGAGAGAATATCCAATTGGATAGCAACATACATGCCATCACTGAGAGACGTCCACCCACCCACTTACTAGAAAAGCTAAATTATTTTTAAGTAGACCCCAGTATGTTTTGTAAGTATGATTATTGGAGTAAGCAGATAAGCAGACCACTTATATAAAAAGAAAATAAAAACGCTATAATGCCTTTGAGATCATCGACTGTTTTGGAATTTAGTTATCAATTTTGAATCGCTTGAGACGGGTCCACGCCCAACCACCATAAAATAGATCATACCACCAAAACCATTTGCCACTAATTACGAAATCTTTTTTCTTTTCTTTTTTAAATAGTGAAAATCGAAGTAGAAGTCAACTAACCATTAACACTATTTAACTAAGTTAGAAAATTAGCCCTAAGGATTCGTAATCGATTCTCCGATATCGCTTGTATAAAAGAGGCATTAGTCAATTTTTTGATAGGATGACATGTCTTTACTTCATTCACAGTGTGACGAAAACCATGACAATTCAAAGTTTGAACTTGAGGAAGAATTTGAAGAGAGAGAGAGAGAGAGAGAGAGAGAGAGAGAGAGAGAGAGAGAGAGAGAGAGAATATAGATTAATTTTGACTAGAGGCTGACATTGTTATTATTTATTCATTTATTTGTAATTCGATTTTCTGAGAAAAGTCCATCATAGCAACCTTACAGCTAAAACAAAACCCCTCAAAACAAAAACCAAAGGGATGCTTCCAAGAGAAAAACAAAACAGAAATCCAGAGAAAGCTATTTGCAAGAACAAAGAACAAATATTTTAAGTAAAAAAAAACTACGAACATGTTGGAAAACTATGTGGAACACTTCTGAAAACAGACAATTTATTTGATTCTTCTAAAAGAAAGAATAATTTCTCAACAAAATTAAAAGATTCCCCATTTTCTATGTGAATTTATTGAATATATCTTCCTCTGTTATCTGCTTAATTTCAATTTCAGAGAAAGAAATGAACCCAAAGAAGCAAGAAGTTAATTTTTGTTTTTGCGAGACAGAGAGAGAGAGAGACCTGTTCCAGGGTTGAAAAGTTATCAGGGATATAAGCGTACTTCTGCTTCTTCTCTGTACCCTGGTCTGGTTTGCTGCTACTGGTTTCACTCATGCTGGGTTTCCTGAACATGCTAGACCCATACGACGCCGTTCTGGCAGTTATGCTAGGGTTGCTGCTGGTCCCACCAGAGCTGGTTCTTGGAATTCCACGGCTGTTCTGCTTCTTCCTGAAAATTGACATGACGCTGCCCATAACATCTTATGTTCTTCTCCAACCCAACCCAACCCAAGTAAATATATAGATGTTAAGATACAGCAAAGAACAAATTAAGTGCTAATTATAGGTAAATAAAATAAAATTATGGGAGCTGCAAGGAGCTGAAGGAAGGAATATGTGTAGCTTTTTTTTTTATGCGTTTGTGAACAATTTAAAGCAGCAGACTCAGCAGACGACTTTTTGAAGAAAGAAATAAAAGGGAGCTTGGCTTGTTAACGTTACTTATCAGTGAAGGAGCATAATAAGTGCTTCTTCCAAGAGTGTTCAATGGGTCGGCCTTAATTTTAATTGATTTCATGGAAAAAATTATTATATGATATTGAAATACGACAACAACGTGACATGTGAACAAATTATTCTTCTGATATTAGAATATTACATTATAATTAATTACTTGATATGAAATACTTTTTTATATTAAATGAGTGAAAATAGAGCCGTTAGTGAGAAGCATATGGTTTACTTAGATGCTCTAACACTTTACATTTTAAAAAAATTATTATTTTATTCTTATTATAAAGACTTTTGGGAAATTTCCTAGTCTCTCCCACAATATTCCCCCTCAAAAAGAAGAAAAATAAATAAATGTCTCGTACAAGATTGCATCAATTCCTTGGTGAAATCTACCTATTTTTGGAGAAGAATTATAACGAAAAATGGAGAGAGAATCCCAAATCAATTTTTTTTTCCTTTCTCAATACCTAAGCCGGGGGGAAGTTTTCATGGGGCAAACTTTTTTTCTTCCCAAATCCAACTTATTCGGTCCACTAACGAAAATTTATGTGCTCCTAGTGTAATGGGCTTTTCCATGAAGTCCTTTTCTTTCTTTAGAGAAAGGCCTATGACATAGGCCTCTTGGAAATGGTCTAGTGATTTCTTCCATTGTTTTTTAAAGTTGCTCGGTCATTTACGATTTTCACCTCTTGTACACCATCAAGGCTAGGGGTGGGCGCGGTCCGGTTCGGTCCGGTTCTCACCTCAAACCGAAACCGAAATCGGTATTATTTAACCGGTCCGGTTCGGTCCGATTTAGGCAAAAAAAATTTCAAAAACCGGCCGGTTCGGTTCTAACCGGTTCCGGTCCGGTTCTGACCGGTTCCGGTTTTGAACCGGATTATTAATTTATTATTTTTTTAATTTTAAAAAAAAAAAAAAATTTTTTTAACTTTTTTTAATAAAAAAATTATAATAAATAACTTATTTTTTTAGCTTAAAAATGAACAAATAATCCAATTCATACATTTAGACATTTTTTGAAGTTGAACTTGGAAAATTAGTGATTATAAAAGTTAAAAAATGGCATTAGATTTTAAAATTTTGTAAAAATATAAATATACAATATATGACCGGTCCGGTTCGGTCCGGTCCGGTGCGGAGAGATGTAAAACCAGAACCGGAACCGGTTGGAACCGGTTCGGTCCGGTTCCGGTCCGGTTTGTTGACTTTTTTGGTCAACCGGTTTTTTTTCCGGTTTTTTTTCACCGGTTCGGTTCGGTGTTCCGGTTTTCCGGTCCCGATGCCCACCCCTAATCAAGGCTAAGAAAGTTTAGAATATCAAGGCAAATGCACCTCCCCTCTCTGAAAAAAGCTTTGGAGGTGGTGGAATTTGACCAACTCTGTCATGGAAGTACCCATAATCTGCTGGAGGAAATGCCTTAGCAAAACTCCTTTTTGTTTGTTGTGTTGTTGTGTTGGTGGGCTATTGCGCGCAGCACAGCATGCGTACTTTTTTTAAAGTTCTTGGCCAAAACGACATCGTTTTGATCGAGGACAAAAACAAAAGGAAAGAGTTAAAAGCCTTATATTCTACAGAACCTGCTGCCAAAGTGCAATTAGTATTATTAATAATTTAATATAAAGAGAGTCCACATTCACTCCATTTGAATTGAATTAAAGAAGCCAACACACCTAAATTGCAATCGCACGGTCTTTTTTTTTTTCTTTTTTTTTTTTTTTCTCCTTTTGGTTTTTTATTTCTAATTTTTTAAATGATATTATTTTTTATAATTATTATTTTCTGATGTGGCTCTCTCTATATTTTTTAATTATAAAGTTATGAAATGGTATTAGTAATCCTCATTCGAATATTGCCCCTTCTCTTAAAAATTTTTGGGTTCGTCATTGGTGGGATTGACCCATGTCTTTAGGTGCTCCTAAGTTGTCATAGGTTCAAGCCTCTATGATACTTGTGTTGTGTGTGTGAGTTTTCCCCTTTTCTATTTCTAACGTTTAAAAAATAGAAGAAGCAGTTTATATTGATTAGCATAATAGAACATATAAGGTAACTAACTAGTCCTCCCAACCACAAAACAAGGAAAATCATGACAATTACGTCCAATCCAATCTCTAAACTTCAAAACCAATTAAGCATTATGATGCAAACGTGTTCAATAACATGCTCTTATTTCTTATTTCTCACAATAAGTCATCAAATTAGTGCCTTTTTTTATCATCAATTTCTATGTAGAAATACAATTGATTCCTCTACTTTAAGTAATCCATACTTCTCTTAGAGCATCTCTAAGAGAGATGTCATATTTCAATTTGATGGCTAATGTGGCAGTGAAATTTAATATGTTCAATCTCCTCTTCCAACCGAAACATCATTTTATTAAAAAACTTAATATTAATCACAAAATGGGACCCACGCTATTAAAAATTATATATAATAATAAAGAAAGTTGCATTTAGATGGGACTCTACTATTAAAAAACTCAAAAAAATGAATTTGACATTGCTGTCAAATTTGCGGTCAAGAACTCTAGCCTTCATACCAAGTCAGCTTTAACATATTGGTTGGAATATCACTTACTGTCAAAACTTTCCGTTAGATCATCCACCTAACAAATAACATCTCGGTTGAAGATGCTTTTAGTTCGTGTCCTAACTCCTCCCTAAGTAGTTCCCATTAGTTGACACCTTCCATACTTCATGGGTGCAACATCAACAAACTCACTCAATATCAAGTTACAACCTAAAATCTATGGCCATGTTATATTAACTATTTAGATTTCGTACATTCCATCGATTAGTATGCTCCCAATAACTTGTAATTGTGATACATTTTCCAAAACTAGATGGGTCTCTCATCAAAATCATAAAAAGAGACTAAAATATAACAATGTCATTGTTCTATCTATGAGGGTGGGGTGATGTAGTGACCGTAAGGAAAGGAGTGGATTGTTTGTTGGAATGCTTTGTGGATTTTTCTCTTTGGCCATTGGATGTTTGTGGATTTGGTGAGACAAAAACAAGGAGATGACAATAGGAGGTTTGAGGAGAGTGAAGGTTTTTTTTTGCTTGAATGTGGAAAGTAACTAGCAAGTAGCAACTATCAACTTCTTTGGCAACAAGATTTTCAGAGTGTTGGCAAAGGAAAATAAGAAAAATTTGAAAATGGGGAATATCACGTGCCTAATACACGTGCCAGCCCGAGCCTACAGTTGGCTCGGATAAAGAACGAAATGTCAAACGTCACTTTGATCTCATAATTACTCTCCACCGAGGCAAAAACCAAAAACACACAGAGAGAGAAAGTGGGAAAAAAAACCCCAAACTCCCAAACCCTCTCTCTTCGCGCCTTAACCTCTCTCTCTTAATCCAAAGCTCAATTCAACCAAATTGAAGCCGTTTGCGCGAGCCAGGGAGAAAGAGATTAGAGAGAGCAAAACGAGGAGGGCGATACTGATCCAGTGCGATGCAGCAGCATCAACCTCCGTCAGTCCCACCGCCATCCAAGAGCGGTGGTGGGACCGGAGGCGGAGTGCAGGTGCGCTGCGCCGGCTGCGGTAAGATCCTGACGGTGGAGGCCACCGAATTCTCGTGCGACACGTGCCAATTGCCGCAGATGCTGCCGCCGGAGCTGATGACCCGGGCCCCGGCCCATGGCCCGCTGCCCCCACATGGGCCCAACAAGGGCACAGTTCCTCCTCCGCTGCCGCCCCACGGGGCGGCCCATGGCGTCGATCCCACAAAGATCCAGCTCCCCTGCGCCAACTGCAAGGCCATCCTCAACGTGCCTCATGGCCTCGCGAGATTCCGGTGCCCTCAGTGTCAAGTTGACCTCGCCGTCGACGTGTCGAAGCTCCAACAGTTCTTCTCTCCCCGCCTGCCCCTGCCGCCTCCTCCCGAGGAGGTCAATGAGGTAATTGTTGAACACAATTGTTTGGTTGCTGATAAATTGTGGGAATGTGGAAATGAAAGTTTGAAATGTGTTAATGCTAATGCTATGAGTACTAGTAATACTTTGCTTCCTGGGTAGCTAAAACTAGTAAAATGCCAAAAAAAAAATTCCTTTCTGTGCAGTTCCATTACTTCCCACCATGATAATATAGAATTCTAGCCAGTACATGTTGGAGGTGTCAACTAGGGATTATTATTTGGAAACGGTGTTCTTTTTTGTATTAATGTGCTCAAAGTCTCTGTTTTTCCTATATGATTGTTATTTGGGAACGGTGTTCTTGACTGGGCGACCACTAACAAGGGATAAGTGTCCACTTATGTGCTCAAAGTCACTGGTTTCCCTATATGTTTGTTATTGGGGAACGGTTTTCTTGACTGGGCGACCACTAACAAGGGATAAGTGTCCACTTATGTGCTCAAAGTCTTTGTTTTTCCTATATGTTTGTTATTGGGGAACGGTTTTCTTGACTGGGCAACCATTAACAAGGGATAATTTTCCACTTATGTGCCCAAAGTCTCTGTTTTTCCAACATATTTGTTTGTCCTTGGAGTTTAAATTAATTTAACTGCAGTCTAATAAAAATAAAAAGGGAAATCAAAAGGGAAACTTATGGTGGGGAATGGTTGAGAAACTTCTACCAGATTACTTAAATTAAAAGAATAATGATTTCAGGTCCGAACCCTAGTGCAGCATTTGAACTTGCAAAGCCTTGGCACTCAACTAAAATTCTTTTAATTCTATTTAAAAATCTCCAGCGATTTTTTTCAGAATTCACCAAAGCTTAACTGTAATCACAAAATGCTGAATATGCATCTTTTTGGACGCATTATAAGTTATTTAGTGAGCTTCTAATATGATCTACTATAAAGCCAGGTGTAATATTATGGTGCTGCACTCCTTTGCGTCAGTTTAATGAATTCTTCCCATCAATAAGGAACATGTATATTAAGTCTGTAAAGAAAATACATACACTTGTTGTTGCTAGGGGTGGTAATTCCTGTTTATGGTGATGGTTTTAGAGTTTAATTGACACGACAAGAAAAAGAAGATATGAGTGTGATACACTGTTGTGTTATTTTAGCTCAACATGAACATGACACACTGATTATAGGTGACATGACATGGCAGACCTACTTAATTGTCAGTGGGGTATTTGTTGTTTACCTAGTTATTTCACGTCAACTTGTGTCAATTTCTGTCAATAATTTAAAACGAATATGTTCCTGACGGACTTCTAGTCCATCATACTTTATGCTTGTTTTTAATATAGGTTCTTGCTTCTTATATATATATTTTATGTTAATCCCATGTTGGTTATTTCTAGTTTTGAAATCTATCCAGTCAACAATTGTTTGTGTTTAGAATACAAAAATACCAGGTTAGATATTCTAAGCTATGGTACTACCATATTAAAGCATGCAACTCATCGACGTGTCAGGCCTAGTTTGGCCACATGTGAGTGGAAGTGTTGAAAAATACAAAATCCAACATTTGATACAGTTAAAAAATTGGCATTCATATAGATTTGTTTATATTTTGAAGTCCTGTTGGCCAGGTTCTTACATGTGGGCTTATATTCTCCCTGCTGCCTTTGAATATGTCAGGTAGCCATTGAAGTGGAGCGAGAAGAAGATGAAGGTGGCACGGCAGGAGAAACATTTACAGACTATGTGAGTCTTTCCGTTTTCCATTAACAAGTACTATGTGATTTTTTTTTTTTTTTTCATAACTGTTAGGATTTCATGATTACAAGTTCTATATTGCAGTTTTCATTTGCTTTTACAATTTTAGTGTCTTCAGTTGTTATTTAAGCCTCTGGAACTGGCATCTCAGATACACTTTATGTTGCTTTTGTGCAGCGCCCTCCAAAATTATCCATTGGACCTCCTCATCCAGATCCCGTTGTGGAAACATCGTCCTTGTCTGCTGTGCAGCCACCCGAGCCCACTTATGATCTAAAAATCAAGGATGATCTGGAAAATTCTAAGGCTTTATCATGTTTACAGATTGAGACATTGGTCTATGCTTGTCAGGTTGCTCTTATTGCCACTCTTCTTTTCAATTTTCAATTGTCTGCTCCATTGTAAAATAGTTTTCATTTTGTTGACAGAGACACCTCCAGCATCTTCCAAGTGGAGAGAGGGCAGGATTCTTTGTTGGGGACGGAGCTGGTGTGGGGAAAGGTCGAACCATAGCAGGGTTAATATGGGAGAATTGGCACCATGGGATGAGGAAAGCAGTGTAAGTTTTGGCTTGCAGTCTGTGTTTGACTTCATTTGCGTAAAAGGACTATATGGAGCCCATGCAGACAAATAAAGATGACATGGAGCAAAATAGTCTCTCCGATTCTATTCTAAGCTAGTACCTATTGAAATTGTTACTTACTTATAATTGTAACTGTTACTGCTACTCAAATACAGATTGTTAGTAACGTTTGAAAATCACTTATACAAACGTCTTTTTAATACATGTTTCGTGTGGAAAGTTAAGACACTAACAGAAGAAGTAAACAGACACAAAGTCTGAGAAAAAAATCATATGCACTCCAAAATAAACCAATTTTCTGTGTTAGGGGTGAAGTTACTAGGTGACAGTAACTTTTTTCTGCCACACAAAAATAAGTTGTCACACTTAAAACATGTCAAAGAAAGTCAATCGTGGGAGTTTCAGTATTTTTATCTACTTTTAATATAGTAAGAAAAAATTGGTAAGTGAGTTTTATTATGTTGGTTGGAATTACATTACTAAATATTATGCTAGGCTGGCTGGAATTATGCTTTTCAAATAATCTTTATTTAATGCTTTTCTCCTCTCTGCATTGATCTTATACAGGTGGGTTTCTGTTGGTTCAGATTTGAAGTTTGACGCAAGAAGAGACTTAGATGATGTAGGTGCAACTTCTATTGAAGGTAAATAAGGCATCAATTTTTTTGAATATAGATAAAGTTGCAATAAGAGACTTTATATGATGTATGCGAATAAATTTCATTTTCAATTACTTTTTTAACGATACAAATTACTCATTAAAGCATCACAATTTCTGGACATTGGAGGAAGCAATTAGAAGGTTAGAGAAGATATATGTGATGCAAATGATTTAAATAGTTATGAATTGTACTTTAGCCTTTCTTTTATTGCTTTAAAAAAATCATGTTAGAGTTTGAGGACATTTGACGCTCCTATTATTTATTATTATTTTTTTAAAGAGAAGTTTTAATTCATAAAAACCATACAAGAAGGTGGACAAGTAATCCACCAATAACAGGAAGAAACAGTAAAACAAGTACATAGATCTCCCATTATGCGAAGACATTTGACACTCCTATTGAACAGAACTTGTCGCATTAGACTAGTTGCTTCCTCGGTTAATTTTTTGTGTTGCTTAATTTATGCATGCCGTATCATTTTTTTCTTGTATGTGTGTTTGTGCTTTTTTGTAAACATGCTTTGTCTAATTCTTCCTGTGTATGTTGAAGTACAATTTGTATATCTAAACAAATTGTGAAAACTCACTCATGCATAATTGCATATATAAATTTATTTTTTTGAAAAGGAAATAGAATTTTACTGCACCATGACAATAAAAAAACACAAGGTGGCCAATATGGCCACAAAAGAAGTCTAAACAGCGAAATAGCAGTTAGACCAAGCAAAACGAAGAACTTCTAGCAAAGAACAAAACTTAAAACAAACTTTGACTGGAAAGCTAGCGGATGGCTGCATTCCAATCCAGGCAAATGCTCACATGAAGTTATTGCACAGTATGTTTTTGTGGTTGATGGTTCTTTTCTGGGGTGTCATAACTTGATGCTTGAAAGCTTAATGACATTTGAAAATGTGTGAGGATGATTTAATAATGGAAAGAAGTCAAGTATAGAAGTGCCAGGAAAAATTGATACAGATGAATTAGGCCTATAATTGTGGGTGGAAACTGGAAAGTAAGTGGCGATAGCATGTCTATAGACTGCGCTACTGAAACTATGCTTTAAGTCATGAAGTTCTCATTATTCTAGCAAAGAATATGCAATTGCTATTCAAAATGTGAAGGATTAAGGTTTACAACTTTTTGTTCAAACTCTGGTTTGGCTTGGGCTTGGTTGAACTTATTGGTATATCACATTGTCTGTTAAGGGGTTGTGGTATCATACTATCATGAGACAATGCCACATGCCAAAAATAGAGAAGGACGAGAAGACAGAAAACATAAAATTTGCAGATAGAGTATGGCACAGGCACTCTGCTTAGGTTTAGCTACTGGTTGCTAAGTTTCTGAATATAAAATATTCTTCAATTGGAATTAAGCTATTCTTTCATGCACAAGAGGCTCTCTGTTTCAGAACAGTATTACAATATATATAATCTCGCTTGCAGTTCATGCCTTGAACAAGCTGCCATATTCTAAACTTGATTCAAAGTCTGTTGGCGTTAAGGAAGGAGTTATTTTCCTTACATACAGCAGCCTCATTGCATCCTCCGAGAAAGGTCGTTCACGTATGCAGCAGCTACAGCAGTGGTGCGGATCAGGATATGATGGCCTTATCATATTTGATGAGGTAGTATATTTTCGTTGTAAATATTTTTATTATGACTTTTAGCTTCGTGCTTTAATTGATGGAATAAAAAATTCCATGGTGTCAATATGCTTTGCTTTTTATTGCTAAGGGTCAATGGCTTCCTTGTAGTGCCACAAAGCCAAAAATCTGGTGCCCGAATCTGGAAGTCAGCCAACACGTACTGGGGAAGCAGTTCTTGACATTCAGGTTTGAAGATGCGTATACTGCATATATATTTCTAATTTTTAGTCATTGTACAAGAATTAGATTAATAGTTTTATTATTGGGTATTTTATAGAAACATTTAAGATATTTGAGTTTGCAGAGTCCTGATTTTTCATTTTACTTTATTAAGTCTGATAAAACTCTTATTTCAGATAAACCTAGTAGGGTATGTTGCATTCATGTTATCCAGCTAAAAATAAATACTAATGACAATAACATCAGTAAGGTTTTCCATGAGATACTTTAAGTCAGTTAAACTTGAATTAAGAAAGGATATGGGTAATAGAAATTAAGAAACATGGAGGTTTATGATTAAATTATTAAGCTAAATGAAACTTGAGGTCAAGTTGAGACTCAATCGAATCATGCTTTCATTTTTTTTTTTCTACTATTCCCTTATTTTTTGAAAAATTATTTATGTGCCCTCAAATTTGGGCAAAGTGTATTGATATGTTGTATTTGAAATTTGATCTGAGGAGTGCTGATAATAGTCGCCATGTCATTCTTCTCTAATCTACATTCTCTATGTTGCCATGTCATTCTTCTCTAATCTACGTTCTCTATGTTTGACATTTGCACTGCAATTAATTAACTCATAACTGGATAACTAAATAAAATTTGCAGAAAAAGATTCTTATAGACAAATCATTTATCGTTGAAAATCAAGCATTTGAGGGAAAGTTCTTTGTTACCCTGAAACTCGTCCTCTGTTTTAACCTATTTAAATCTCTCATGGCCAGTTTTTTATTGGTTGGGAGTTTTCTCCCTCAATCGCTTTAGTCAATGGAAGGAAATCCGTCATGTTACACACCTTTCTGTGGCAACAGTGAAAGTCTTCCTTGTTGATTATTTTCCCTTTTAATAAATATTCAAGTGTATCAAAACAACCCCAAAGGAAATTACCAAGTACTCAAACTGTATACTTGACACACGGTCATCACATTTACAAACACATCATGCATATATGCATGACTGCGATACTGATGGCTCCTCTGAATAATTAAAAAATGATATGTAGTGGTAAAAGGGCGCAGAATAGGATATAGTGAGTCTATTAACTTGTAATATTAATATTGTATCATCACAGGCTCGGCTTCCTGAAGCTCGTGTTATTTATTGCTCAGCAACTGGGGCGTCCGAACCACGGAATATGGGTTACATGGTACGGCTTGGTCTTTGGGGTCCTGGAACATCCTTTTCTGATTTCCGTGAATTTCTAGGTGGGGTTTTTGTTTGAAGTACCTATATATTTATTTTTCTTTTTCTTGTTTATAAACTCTATTACTCACTTCTCCATCCAATTTTTATTTTATATATATTGTTTTATAATATGAAATCACATAAAAATAGGAAAAAATCAGTTGCACTACGATATCTGCTGGATCTAGTTTAGTTTCCTTTATCCTAAATTAATTTTGATGCTTAAATCAGTAAAACAGTTGTGGTGCTGTCATGTTTAGCTGAAACCTCCCTCTCTACCTCTATGTCTTGCTGAGAAACACCTGGCTTTTCTGTCTCTGGTATACTCAATTTTTTCTTCTTCTTTTGGCAACATGATTATTGTTCCAAATTTCCTTTCCTTTTTTTCTTCCTCACTTTGCTACTATCCTAAAATGGTTTTGTTATTTAGAGGTTAGACCGTATGCAATTTCATTTGTGAGGTATCAATTAACATGGAGTATCTTTAGATACCATCTAATCATGGGTGAATTTGGCTTAGAATGGTACCCTTTTGGTAGGATGTGTTTCCATTCAGCCAGTGGGAGCAACTGAAACAAATTCATGTAGTCCAACATTTATGTTCTTATATTATTCTACGTCTATAATTTGCTGGAGGATTAGATTGCTTGGTCGGCACATCATCATTATTTTCTATGGTTACTATTTTGGGAATATGAAACAAGAAATTTTGGTGTGTCTTATGTATCATATGTTCTTCTGTATGTGTGCGCTTCTTTATGTATGTATCCACACGCACATACATGTGACTGCTTAGGTGTATGCCCTCTCCCTTCTCCTCCTCCCCTCTCTCTTTCTCTACCCCACCAACCTATACATATTGTGTCACTTTCTATATTTGAGTACCTGGTTTCCAGATACTAGAAAGTGTATTTTCTAACAGCATAGTGTCTGTAGGTGCTCTTGAGAAAGGAGGTGTTGGAGCACTCGAACTTGTTGCCATGGACATGAAAGCAAGGTAACACGGAGAAGGATAGTTACGTGTAAAAGATACATTAAGAGCAAAGGCAATGTAATAAGGATCTAAGTTTGGGGACTCAATTTGAGGGCTTTCATGTAAGCTCTTAAATCAAATATAGGCGGATAAAATGTACTCACTTCACCTACTGTGCATCTCATCTGTCCATGTATGATCTGATAACTGATGTGCAAGTCCTCAACTTAGGCCCTTATTAGAGTGCCATCAGTATTATGAAATAAAAATATGTTTTAAATTGTATTATTTAATATTTCAGGGGGATGTATGTATGTCGGACTCTTAGCTACAAAGGGGCAGAGTTTGAAGTTGTTGAAGCACCGCTAGAACCTGAAATGATGGTATGGCGTACTCATGTGCTAACATGTTTATATGAAATCTATCCTGTTTCAGTTCACTTGCTAACATGTCACACAGACTTGCCTACTAACTTTCTGCATCTTAAATCCAAAATAGGAAAAAAGAAAGAAAGAAAAAAGGTTACTAAACGGGCCCTTGATTAACACCTGTGAGATGCTTATTATTGCTTATTCTGAGTTTAGAAATTCCTATGACATGCATGGTTGGCCCGCTTTTGTCCCAACTCATGGGTAATTGTTCAAAGATAATTACAAAGTTCATGTGGGGTACATTGTCTGGCTATGTACAGTGTTACTCTAGCATTGAATCTATACGCATGGAAGATTGCTTTAAGGCGTAAAAGAACAATTCAGTATTTCTTTGGTTAGGGAAATTTGCTTATGATTCTTATCAAGTTTCTTCATTGTGAGGTATATTCTCATATACTAACTGCCTTTGTCATGAAAATAGTCCGATAATTAAAGTGAAAGTTTTTTTAAATATAATATATGAGAAAGTGAAAAGGGTTGTTGACTTGACTGCTTGTGTTTCATAATTTTGAATATTGATCTGCAAAAAGGGAAAAAAAGAAAAGATAAATGATTGTTTTACCAGGTTCAGAATAATTCATAAAGACAAAATTTGTAATGATAGCATGCACCAAATGCTTGCCTGTTTGTTTTAATTAATTTTGAATATTGATCTGCAATAGAGGGCAACTGGATGTGCTAGGTTCCTTGAAGTTTGAAGAATAGGAGAGAGAGAGAAAGATAAATCTATAAAGAGATATTTTGAGATAGAAAGAGTGAAGAAGACTAGATATGGAAGAAAATATATATCTTTCATTAGACCCGGATAATTCAACAATTTCATCAGAAACACCTTAAGGCATATTTGAGAGACCTGAGACTTTCTAGTTGTTAAGTAAAGTGCCTTTCCCCATAAATTTACTTTTGTTTTATTTCTTTCTCCTTTGGTGAGGGTCTGCATACTTACTAACTTCGAATGGGGCATAGTTTTCTCCCTGGTTATTTGATATTTTGAAATTTGTAAAGATTCTTTTAAAATTTTATTTATTTATGTTACTTTGTTGTCTTCTTAGGACATGTACGAAAAAGCAGCAGGGTTTTGGACAGAGCTGCGATTGGATATACTATCAGCAGCTGCATTTATCACCAATGAAAGGCCCAATTCTAGTCAAGTCTGGCGATTATATTGGGCTAGCCATCAGGTATCTAATATTCACTGTTCTTGGATGTTGTCGGTTTACATTTTTTTTTTTTTCAATTGTTTTCTAAAATTTTCACATTTATGTCTTTAGATTTTTTAAATTACAAATTTATTGGCTTTTTGTTGTTCTTGGTTTTGTGCATATATTGCAGCGTTTCTTTAGGCATATGTGTATGTCAGCTAAGGTGCCGGCTGCAGTAAGACTAGCTAAGCAAGCATTGATGGATGGCAAGTGTGTGGTTATTGGCCTTCAGAGTACTGGAGAGGCACGAACAGAGGAAGCCGTGACCAAATACGTGAGCACATTGGTTTTTCCTGATGTATTTGGTTTTTGATGTGTACAATCTTCATTTATTTTGTGTGTCCTTGCTTAAGCAGGGTCTTGAACTTGATGATTTTATTTCTGGACCTCGAGAACTGTTACTTAAATTTGTTGAGGAAAATTATCCTTTGCCTGAAAAGCCTGAACCTCTTGAAGGTATATATGTGATTTTGTACTATTGTTTGCATAGTTTATTTTAATGTCACTACGAATTTACTTTCTTGAGTTATAATAGGAGAAGAAAGTGTAAAGGAGCTGCAGCGCAAGAGGCACTCAGCAACTCCTGGTGTTTCAATGAAAGGGAGAGTGAGGAAAGTCGCAAAATGGAAACCTGCAAGTGATGATGAAAGTGATGAAGAATCTGAAAGTGAGTTTTTAGAAACTGGCTGATAATAGATGTAACACGTCTTTTTGGACCCTTATATTATGTCTCTGGTATCTTCTTGTTCTTCACAAGAAATTTACCTTGCAAACATGTCTTGTTTGGATCCTCATTGTAATATCGACACAAATCTCTATTTTTTTTATTGGTGCATCACGTTTTAGTCTGTTTGCAGAATGCACCTACTGATATATTCAATGCAACTGTTCATATATATTTTTTAAATTTTCAATCTTCTCCATTTGGGGGCATTTTACAGCAATCACGACATGTTTTATTCTATGTTTGGGTGAAAAGCAGTACAACTGCTATACTACCTTTGCTTCTTATTTCAAATTTTTGTTTGATCAATGCAGCTGATTCTGCTCATGAATCTACTGAATCTGATGACGAGTTTCAAATTTGTGAAATTTGCAGTTCTGAGGAGGTAATTCCATTTGACATGTTAAGATTGTTTTAGCGCTTGCAGTATGTTTCTTAACCATTAGATACTTGCTGCAGGAAAGAAAGAAATTGCTTCAGTGTTCCTGTTGTGGCCAACTGGTGCATGCTGCATGTCTTATCCCACCTGTGACAGATGTTGTATCTGGAGATTGGTCATGTCATTCATGCAAGGAAAGAACGGAAGACTTTTTGAAAAAGAAACAAGAGTATATTGCTGAACTTACAAAGAGGTTAGTTTCATTTTGTTTTTGCCCACAAGAGTTTCATGTTTAATAACTTATTTTCATGTTGGTATTCATTGTTTTATTGTAATTTTCAGCATCAATATAAGTTTCATAACCTTGTAGGTATGAAGCAGCTTTGGATCGTAAGTTAAAAATATTGGAGTTAGTTCGTTCTTTGAATCTTCCGAACAATCCTTTGGATGATATCATTGATCAGGTAGTGGCGATGTTCTCTCTCTCTATTTCTCATGTCATTTTGAAGACATTGAATCACGTGTTCATAATTTAATTTTACCCAACTTTGTAGATACCTCCGTGTTTGTCCTCTTTTTCCTTCCAAATTCTAACTAGAAAGAGCCATGCCTATGATCTGTTAGTTATTGGAGGCTCTAGGTGTGTTCCATGCTGTAGTCTGTTTCTATTTCTTTTCATGAATTGTTAGATGCTCAAATCGTTAAGAGTTAGATCTAAATGGAATAAATCTATTCTTATTTGTACAATTATATTAAATTAATCATTTTTCATGCATGTGTTTGGGCATACTTGTTAAAAAAAAGGGTCAATTTCAGTTTAGTACCCTGAACTTTCACCTGATGGTATGATAGTATCCGTCTTTTCAATTTTAAGACTTAGTATCCACACTATAATGAGGTTCTGCTGTTAGGTACTAATTCGGGTACCAACATGCCTTGTGGATGAAAGTCAGGGTACTAAACTGAAATTGAAACAAAATTTTTTGGTCATAAATCTCTGTATGCTAGAGCAGGCATCTCTGATAATAAATCTGTGAAGTAAGTCTCTGGTATACATTTACTTAGTGGTCCATGCATCTCTCTTTAGTCTTAAGCAGAGTGTCAATAAATAACAGAGTTAAGAAAACCCCGTATGCCTGTGGTACATTTACTGGTGTAGTAAATCTATCAACACTATAAATCTAACTCTTACCACAGATTCCTAGAATTAAACTACTAAAAAAGAAGACTGAAAACATAGTTCTTCAGCCGCACATTCTAACTCCGAATTAAAGTCTGTTTCGCAACTTTTGATAGGTATATCCTCTTCTGAGCTCCGAGTCATTTTTAATTAAGGCTTGAACATTGAATCTGGCACCGACTCTGCCTTTTGAGAAGCCCACAAAGGTCCAAGGTAGGAAATAGTTAGGCTACTGGTCTACACCTTCACTGCTAGTGAAACAATATCCACCCAAACTCCTTGAATAAGCTCACTCTTCATAAGCATCATCATCAAATGCGTAAAATTATCCCTTTTAATCTTAAGTGCCTGTATGATTCCTACTCTAATTGATTCTTGTAAATCACTTTTTAAACATTGCTCCTTAAAAAACCCCCGAATTGTTTTACCCTTTGGTTTTGTTCAAACCGATTTATACCAGCCTCTACTTAAAAGTATCGATCCTGCATGGTTATGACAATGTATGTTCAAGTAAATATAAATTTAAAGACTTAAGATGGGTAGGTAAGAGTCCTACGAAGAAAGAAAGATGCTAGGTAAGAGAGGCCATTGTGCCTGAGATTGAAAGCCAATGGAGATCAGTGAGATTGATAGAAAGGTAGCACTTTCTTTGATTTCCATTTAAGTCTCTACTTGTATTGACAATAAGTCTTGCTCCATATACAAAGGAAGCACTAACAGTGATCCTGCTGTGTACAAGCCATTTAATCTACAGTCACTTTGACTACATTGCTACACTGCGGATTCCAACCTGATATTCATATTCTACAACCCTCAAACAGTTGGCCTCAACATTTTCTGTTTAGTGCCTCAACAGAGTTTCTTTTTTTGGGTGGGCTGCAGCTTGGAGGCCCTGATAAAGTAGCAGAAATGACAGGAAGGCGAGGTATGCTTGTGAGGGCATCTGGTGGGAAAGGTGTTACCTACCAGGCACGGAACACGTGAGTTATGGTATTTTTTTGTCTCTCATACTTATTTTTAAATTTTTTAAAATTGGCTAAACTATGTTTTGGTTTAGGAAGGAGATTTCCATGGAGATGGTCAACATGCATGAGAAGCAGCTTTTCATGGATGGCAAGAAGTTGGTTGCTATCATTTCTGAAGCTGGATCTGCTGGTGTGTCTTTGCAGGCAGATAGAAGAGCTGCTAATCAGGTATGCCTATTTGTCTAGAACTGTATCTTCTGATCAGTTGCTGGCTTACAGTGCGGTGAAACTGGATATTTATCTCTCTCTCATGTATTATACATTTAACAACAGAGAAGAAGGGTACATCTAACTCTGGAACTTCCTTGGAGTGCTGATCGAGCAATTCAACAGTTTGGAAGAACTCATCGGTCAAATCAAGCGTCTGCTCCTGAATACAGGTGGATAGACACTTATGTATAATTGGTTTCTTTTATTTGGCTCACCCATCTTAAGTTAGCTAAATCAGTCGGGGCTTGTTTTCTCTTGAGTCGGTACTGTTAGAAGCACCCAGCTTTCTCTACTGTTAGAAGTAAGGGCTTGTCCACTGAGTCAGTACACTGTAGCGTATCAGAGTGCCTAGTTGACAGGATAAGGTCCAGAATCATTGGTGTTTTAGTGCAACCAGATATCCTTAATTACTGAATGCTCAACATATGCAATGGTATCATGCTGATGTATGAGTAGTTTGGTTGAATTATGGTTAAACCATGCCAACCGGTGGCTTTGCAACTATGTGAGTTTCTGTCTCTTGAGAAGCAATAAAATTCATTTGTTCACAGAAGAAAACTTTTGTAATGATTCATTTGTCATTTTCTGTGCAATGCGATTAGTGTAAGCTGTGACAGATATGAGAATCATGTATGGTTAGTGTTTTTCCGAGTTGGTAAAGTAGTTTAATCCCTCCTTTCCCTTGCAGGCTTCTCTTTACTAACCTTGGTGGAGAACGTCGGTTTGCATCCATTGTTGCAAAGAGATTAGAATCTCTTGGAGCACTAACACAGGGTGACCGCAGGTTAGTTGAATTTGGTTGATGTATATTCATTGGTTACCATTGTGGTATAAGAATACGTGCTGTAATTTTATTCCTCATCCTGTGAGTCATTTGCCTATCTCATCATTTGGTTTGATGAATTGCAGGGCAGGCCCATCGTTGAGTGCCTATAATTATGATAGTGCTTATGGAAAGAAAGCTTTGATGCTGATGTATAGAGGAATTATGGAGCAGGTTTTTATGAACAACTTCTGGAAAATAATATAGTTGCCTACATATTATATTAATATAAGTAAAAATTAAATTGTATTGTAAAATAACTAGAAATCAGTTTTCAGGATTCTCTGCCTGTTGTACCGCCAGGATGTTCATCTGAAAAACCAGAGACAATTCAAGATTTTATTGTGAAGGCAAAAGCTTCTCTCGTTTTTGTAGGAATAGTTAGGGATGGTGAGCTTTTTTTCAGCTATACAGTACTATGTTGGATAAAATATTAAACGCTAACTTTTATTTCCTCATAGATACTGCAAATTGTATACTATGCTAGTACAGTTGATTGATTTAAGAATATTATTTTGTGTAATAGTGTCACAGTGAATCTGCTTTTAACTATATTTTATATTTCTCTTGATGGTAACTTGTACTTGCCATATGTAAAGTAGCTACTGGGAAAGATTATGGGAAGCTCTCTGGCCGTATAGTTGAATCAGATATGCATGATGTTGGACGTTTCCTCAATCGAATTTTAGGATTGCCACCTGATATACAGAATAGGTCCGTGATCTGTCAATTAAAAAACAATTTCCTTATTGTAGTTAGAGTTGGGCTTAATATGCTGACATCATCAAAAAACACAGATTGTTCGAGTGTTTTGTTAGCATTTTGGATCTTATTATCCATAATGCACGCATTGAAGGGAATCTTGACTCTGGGATTGTTGATATGAAAGCTAATGTTATAGAGCTACAAGGAACTCCGAAGGTCAAGCTTTGCTTAATTTCACTTGTTTGCTTTATATATATATATATATATATATATATATCTCGATATTGACTTCCAATTTGTTGCAGACTGTTTATGTTGATCAAATGTCTGGAGCTTCAACAGTTCTTTTTACTTTTACCCTGGATCGTGGGATCATGTGGGAGGTACATTGTTTTCCACCAGCGTAGTTGATTGGTGATTATGACTTTGTCAATTCACCATACTAAATTATGTTCATCTTTGGTAGTCTGCGAGTGCCATGCTTGAAGAGAAACAAAAGGATGGGCTTGGTTCTGCCAATGATGGGTTCTATGAATCTAGGAGGGAGTGGCTGGGGAGACGTCATATCATATTAGCCTTTGAGAGGTACTTCATTTCTAGTTGTATGTATTTTTTATTTTGAAACATGGATTGTTCTACCAATGATTGCTCTAGGTAAATATTACTCAAGTGCATTTATATTCCAGTTTTTTTTCTTTTTTTTCTTATTGAGTTTGTCTTCATGCTTGCTAGTTCACGTTACATCTATTTGTTTTGGAATTCTGGGAAAGAGACATGACTTAGTATATACTGGTTGCAAGTCAAATTGCAACCGTAAGTGGTGAAACATAAATTGCACATCTTTGCTAAGACTCAAACTCCTAGACTTTAGGCAGTGGTAAACTTTGAGAGGAACTTATAGTTGATACTTTTATTCCCTAATTGTCTATATTAAGTATATTTTCTTGTTTCGTGAATCGTGTCAAAGAAATTTCGATTTCATAAATTGATAGAACTGGATAAGAGCAAACTATGCCAAACTGCAATTGACAGAACTAACCATCCTCAGATTTTTTGGATTGGATATTATTGGTCCCAAATTTGTTGATGTTATTAAAATGTCAGTTTGGAGAAGTGAATCGGAGGAATATCATTTGTTCACTTGAGATCAATAAACTTAAAAACTTCAAGATGTTGAAATCTGAATGTTGTGGGCCATGATAAAATTTATTGGTTTACCTCTGTTCCGAGAAATTTAGCTATATCCATGGTGGCCAACTAATTATAAAAAGAGACATTTAGATGTTCGTGGTTCTTTTCCTTTAATTAGGGAATCCTGCGGCATGACTCTCTGTTTTCATTGGTTTACCCTAAATGTGTTTCAGTTCTACTTCTGGATCGTATAAGATAGTCCGTCCTGCTGTTGGAGAGTCAGTAAGGTACCAAATTTATAATTTCCACGCTCCATTCATTTTTTGTATTTAAAGTATCTATGTTTCACTTTTACCTACTTTTTTCCCTTATCCAGAGAAATGCCTCTGTCAGAGCTAAAAAACAAATACAGAAAAACATCAACATTAGAGAAGGCTCGCAGTGGTTGGGAAGATGAATATGAAGTTTCGTCCAAACAGGTGTAGATGCTTGATGAATTTAATTTGATATGGCTGTTGAATATTTGGTACAAATAGTTGCTATATTGCTCTTGTATGACTTGGTTGTTATATATATTATAATGGTGAAAATCTATATCTTTTGTATATTAAAATCTACTATTCTTCTATGATGATCAAGAATGAAAGAAAAAGCAACTATTGTTGGACCAGTTTTATTCAAACCTTCGGGTGCAATATGTTTACTTTCATGGTCATTGCAATTTTTTGCTGGTTGCATTATGTGCGAGTCTGGCTCTATCTTTCTTGAAGTTTTGGATTTTGTTTCTTTTACCAGAAAAGAACTCAAACTGCTACCCGTGCATAACAGTTCATATTCTAAGCGGATTAGTTGAAAATTCCTTAGTTGTGCATACATATCTCTTTTGCTGATTGTAGTTATCTTGTGACTTCACCTTTACTTGCAGTGCATGCATGGGCGCAATTGTAAGCTTGGCAACTTCTGTACTGTTGGCAGAAGACTGCAGGAAGTAAATGTATTAGGTGGCCTCATTCTTCCTGTTTGGGGCACTATTGAAAAGGCTCTTTCTAAGCAGGTAACTTTTTTCATTTGCTGCCTGTTTCTCCATTGTGGACAATCATGACAATGCTGTGTTATTAAGTGTCAGTGTTCCACCTAATTGTTCCTGGATAATTCATATGTTGGAAAAGTACAGATAACCTTTTATTTATTTATTTATTATAATGGTTATCTTCAGCTGTTTTGTATAATGTTTCCATGGTATGTTTACTTCTTTCATTTTCTGGGTACTATCTGATACTAATTAACAAAGAGATGGTAAGCATGTTTGCTCTCTCCCTCAGTGCTTCAGTTCAAGTCATCATACCTTCACAGAAGTCCATGGGTCTTGGATGACAAAATATTAGGAAAAAGAAAATGGTCAATAGACATTTCCATGATAGTGAAGGATAAAAACAGCATCAACCATTTCAGAGTAGAACAGTTTCAACTCTTCAGGAAAACATGTGTGCTTTCGTGCACGAATACATGCCCACAGAACAGGTTTCATTTGGTAAAAAACATATGATGAAATACATAAATCAAATCGAAACATATAATTCAATAATCCAATAATAAACATGCTTCCTTTTGCCAGAAAATAAACGCATATCCATTATGTTGAAGCATCATATATATGGTTAAATATACAAAAAGAAGAATGCAAGTGTTGCTTTGATTTATTGGTTCCCAAGCTATTCCCACTAAGGTTTTGTTGGTTTGCCTGTTGGTTATCCCATTATTACACAAGTTCATTTGGATACATCTTTTGATTGTTGTAGGCTATTTTCTTTATAGTTCATTAGTGAGCAATCTCATCCATACCTCTCAATTTTCAATATATTTTTTAAACTCTTGTGACAATTTTAACAGGCCCGGCAAAGCCACAAGCGGCTACGTGTTGTGCGTATAGAAACCACGACAGATAACCGCAGAATTGTTGGTCTCTTTGTCCCAAATGCAGCAGTTGAATCCGTACTTCAAGGTCTCTCCCCATCTCCATTGTTAATTTCTTTTAATTTCTTTTAATTATTTTTTATTTTTTATTTCTTATGCTCTGATGTTTGACCAGTAAGAAAATTTTCAAAAACACTCCAACCCAAACTCTTTCAACAACGTGCATTTACTTGACTAATTTCTTGGTGTGTCTAGCTAAACTTGACCTTGTTTTTACTCAAGTGAAACTCCTAAATGGCTAAAGAGGCTTAATGAATGGAATCCATTCACATGTTTAATGCAGCCTGATATTAACTCATTTGTTTGGTTTTAGAAGTTTACCTTGACAGAGGCTGCTTTTATTATGTTACAGATTTTGCATGGGTTCAAGAAATTGATGATTGAGATGACGCAGTAGTCTGGTTGTAAATTTTTGGTGAGTTGCTCTATATGACGTGTTAATCTCGGAGGCACGGGAATAGTTCCAGAAGGCAGAAGCCAAATACCTAAGAAATAGAAAACAGATTTTTCTGCACACTAATGGAAGCAGTCATTGATTTTGATTTTTTGTTTTTCTCACCCTCCATTGGCTCCATTTTTTCCCCTATTTGTATATCATCGACATTGTTGTTGAAGGCAATGGAGGTTAGTCTACTAGGCTGTCTTGGTTATAGTTCTGCTGGAACTAATTTGTATCAATGTCATACAGTTGTTATTCAAATGGTAGATGAAATAGAAAATCTTCATTTTTGTTCAATATTATTCATTTACTAGATGAAATACAAGATCCTTTATGTTCAAAGACATTCAGATAATCGATGAAATAGAAAATCCTCTGGGGAAAAAAAAAAAAAATCCTTTATGCGAAGAACATGAAAATAAAATCAGCAGAAAGTACCTCACTCATAATTATTTATCACCATATATATATATATATATATATATATATATAATCTTCAGATCAGCACACAAAAGGAGCATCGACATGGTGGTCATGGCAATAGAGGCCAGGTCGCTGAGTGTAACCCTGCCTCTTCAGAGTCTCCCTTGCCTTGAGAACAAGCTGGTGGTTTGTAACTTCACCATCTCTTTCAGAGAGTATGATCTGAATGGCATTGCTAAGAGCCCCATAAGCTTCCGTCGGATTTCCGGAAGGACTGGCATCTGCAGAAGTTTGGTCCGTCTGGCAACCACTGATGAGAATCCCGCCATCAGGAATGGCGCGGTGGTT
Source organism: Prunus persica (assembly GCF_000346465.2). Classification (NCBI taxonomy): domain Eukaryota; kingdom Viridiplantae; phylum Streptophyta; class Magnoliopsida; order Rosales; family Rosaceae; genus Prunus; species Prunus persica. The sequence continues at coordinate 6,905,993 of NC_034012.1, read as the reverse complement.
TGCTCCGGCGTAAACCTCTTGCTTGCTACCCACTTGTGTCTCTAAAGCAGGCTTTGCATACTCATCGTTATCTTGAAGCTTTTGTTCAAGAAACCCTTGAGCCAAGCTTCCAATCTTCCCCAATAACCCACCGCTGCTGCCCTCATTGTTTTGGAGTTTGTTCATGATGACCTTCATGAACTTTTTCACCTTAGGACTGGCATCTTCTCCGAAAACATCGAAGAGTGTTGGCCTCAGCTTCCCAACATCAATGTCATCCTTCCCTGTTTTCTGCTTGAGTATCTCTATAAGAGTTGAGAGTGGCAGAGACCTGCTTTTGACATAGCCCCTGTGCCCATATCCAGTTTCAATTTCTCTGTCATCAGACTCCTCTTCATGGTGCCGATCGGGGCGCAATGCAGACGGGATGTGGATTCCACGAGACTCAAGTGCATCTTCTGCCCTGTCCTTGAGGAAGTTCTTGAATCCACCAAAACCAGAGCTAGACTTGCGCTCTTCCCCTTTGGTGCTCTCCCCTATCTGCTCTTTAGCTTCATCAATAAGGCCGCCGCTGTGGCAAGAATCTGATACCATTGTCAGCCGGCAACCTGCTGGCAGCTGGTCTACAAACTCCCTGAAGTCATCATCTGTTGCAAATACATTCCACAACGGTTGTGAACTTGTCATATCAACCGAAGAACAAACAGAACAATCACATTATGTTCAAAGTAGCATTAGAACCTTTATAAATTAACTCTTCTCTTATTTCGATGTTGATATTGCTTTTGAGATTTAGATTACAGTGTTTTGAGCTTAAGGTTTATTTTGAGTTTGTATTAGAAAGATAATTAGATAGAGATGACCTAATTTTGGACCTTAACACAATATCAAACCTGAAAACATAAGCAGATCATTCAAGCTCAGAATCAGCACTTTGAATCATTCAAATGCAGACCAACAACCCAAGTAGTTAAAATTAATATCCAGATTTCCAAACAGAAATTCAGTTGATCCAAAATCTTTGGATCAACAAAACAAGATGTCAATTTTCCTGAAATGCTCTAACTCTATCCATGATCCATCCATTTTGTTCATCAGATACAAGAAACAAACACATCAAAACAATCATCAGAGACAACCCACATAATCATCAATCATCAAAACAATTATCAGACTGAATTTTCCAACAAAACCCAAAACTTGAAAACCCAAACAGGCCACAAAAAGCGAAAGAACAAGAGAGAGAGCAATCAGAAACAGACCAGTGATGAGGTTCATGTCAGTGGGGACGATGCACTCATCATAGCCAGTGTCATCGTCATCGCCAGTCTCAGCAGGAAGGCGGGTGCCATGGCCGCTGTAGTGGACAAAGAGGACATCTCCGGAATCGGCAGATCGGATGAGGTTGGTGATGGCCCGGCGGATGTTTCTCCCGGTGGGCTGAGTGTAGGAGGAATCTGAGTCGATCAAAACTTGGATGTCATCTTCACGGAAGCCATATATGTCCACAAGGCAGCTGTGCATCCTCTTCACGTCGTTAATGCAGCCCTTCAGCTCTGCCTTGGTTCCCTGGTAGTTGCATCCTATCAGCACTGCCTTCTTCGCCATTTCTCTAAATTCTGATCACTCTCACTCTGTTTTTGTGTGTCTCTGGTCTCTGTTTTTCTTTCTTGATCTCTGTTTTTTTTTTCCTTCTGGGTTTTGAGAAAAATAAAAATATATTGTTTTTGTGGCTAAAATCTATGTTGTGGGGTCATAATAATTAATAATTGCCTGACTGGGTGTGGGGTCATGATAATAGTTGCCTAAGAATTAGGGTTATTTCCAAGATCCAATTATAGTATGGATATACTCGAATTTGTTCTAATTGGTTTTTGGTTTTTTGGCCGGATGTTGGTACTGATTTGGAGACACGTCTTGGCTTTACTTTCTTTGCTGGATAGTATCTATTGCCAGATTAGCACACTATCTTTTCATAATGGCACAAATGAAAAATGAAATAAGTTGAAAAAATTTAAACCCTTTTCTCAATTTTCCCACGTTATACTATCAAAATTATTGTATTATCATCATCCAACATTACCTTCGTATTTTATAAAAATCTCTTTGCAAAAAAGAAATTTACTTTTCTGTCAAAGATGAATTTTTTCATGAGAAGGTGAGTCCAAGATGGAGGGAAACAAAATGGAAAAAGTATCAGGCAGGAATTGACTCCACTAGCGGTCACAAAAAGGGTAAAGTTTCCAACTTTTACAAGACTATTATAACTATGGCCAGTTGGATATTTGATCGAACGGGCTCGGTGTTGTTGATGTTCAATTTTTCTGATTTCCTTTTTTGTTTCAACTTTGTCATTTTTCTGTATGCTTATCAGCTCAAAGTCCATCACCTGGAACACATGCGAAAATACCTGGGTGCGACCGTTGTTTCATCTCGTGGTGTTATTATTTTACGTGGCGGTATGATAGTCACACCAATGTACAACTGTAAATTATGTGCACTAGCAGATATAACATTCATGATCATTACTTTTATATCTTTTTCAATATGGCAATACAATATATGGGTAGAGACCTTATCATAATACAAGAAATTTCCCTAAGCAGGATCGAACCTACATACTGTTTGAGGAGTGTTTTGTGATCAGACACATAAATCCAAGCTTCAACTTATTAAAATGCAATTAGCTTTTCAAACTGGTAAAAGGGAAAAAAGAAAAACATATTATGGGCTTGATCAAGCATTGACAAAATTGCAGTTCACTCGGATTTCACCTTCATTTGGTCTTGTAAGAACTTGGACATTTCCAAGCTTCACCATGGACACTGCAAACTGGCTCTCAAAAAGGGAGGGCTGAGATGCCAATGCAGCAACAAATGGACCAGTTCTTACATCTGACTTGAGCAACTGATCTGTTGATAGCAACCCCAACTTCTTGTGAAGATTCGAGTAGAACTGCGTGTCGAATGTCTTCGGAGTTATGGCATCAAGATAAATCAAGTCCAAGTCTTTTTGGCATTTCTTCTTCAAGAAGTTGTTCAAATACATGGAATTAAGTGAAGGATCAGGCTTTCTGGTTCCATTGAAGTTTGAGAGCCTGTTCTTGAAGGAAGAGCAAGAACTTCTACCAATGGTGTGCGCTCCTGAAAGGGTGACCAAATCAAGCATGTTCAAGCCACGTACTTGGAAAAACTCAATCAGTGCAGTTACATTTTCATGGCCCTGAGGAACAGAGTCAGCTTCCCTGGAAATTGAAATCCGTCCATCTTTACGCCCGAACGGGACTTGCCAAAATGGACCTCCAGCTATAATGGTGGCATCTCTAGCTGCAGAAGTGAGAATGTCGGCACAGGAGACAATTTTAGGGCATTGCCTCTCAAGCTCTGCCTTGATGTCATCTATTACTTGAAAACCTCTGAGTGTCCTGCTGGCAAAAGCTCTCCTCTCGCTCCCTTGATGGTTAAGCAAAATTGATGCATCACAGCCCTGCAATGTAGAGTTTTTTTAATCACATATAATACATGTAAAGATTTCTTTCTTTATACGCTCTAAGCCTTTGTTCTATTAACTGCTAAATTTTCGTCACGGGGTTTAGAACATGGTAAGTGACATTAAAAAATACTAATTAGTAATGTGTTCGGATTAGGATATGTTAAAGGCTGGTTCTTTTCCAATGTGAAAGAAGAAAAAAATGAAAAAGTTTAATGCAAATGCGAGCTTACTCTCACAGCGCAGTCGTGGAAGTGCAAGCGAATGATGCTAGCAGCCAAAGTGAAATCCTTCTGGATCCAGTCTCCCGTTTTTTGCTGAATGATGCCCTCAGCTTGGGGGCATGTTTTAAGATAGTGGTCGAAAGACAGAAGATCCGCCGCACGCACAACTGTGGCCCGGGGCTTGTTTACATTTTTAGCTGCTAATTGCGGTGCTGCAGATACAAACAACAGAACAAGAACAACAGACAATGCAGAAATGCACAACTTCATGTTTAATTTCAGCTTGGTCTTGGTAGTTGGTGTTATGTTGTATGCTTAATTTTCATCTTCAGCTAGACTTGTTTTTATATATAGCTCTAGAAACTGAGTTAATGTGTTGTTGGGTTCTGAAAAATACGTGAGAAGCACTATTGAGCCTTATAGAACAAAGGGTAACATGCAAACACGTAGCTTTGAAAATTAAGTCTCATTCTAGATTTATACTGTATTTAATTCATGGTGGAATTTGAGTCAACCCCAATTGGGGAAGGTCCTAGCTAGTGGAAAATTTACACGTGGACCAAATTAATGAATTAAATTAACATATATTAGCTGTTCAAGACTTGAACATTGTTTACATTTACTTGAACTTGACAGAGTACAGATCATCTAATATTTAAAGTTTCTCATCCACTAAATAATCAGTAGATTAAGTAAGTATACTATCCTTTAATTGCTCAAACGTGTTGAAGTAATCAAGCAGTTTAAATCAGTCCAAAACACGTTCCCTTTGATTTGTTTGGACAGGCTCAATGGGATATCCTGTGAAACATTATAGCAGATCATTCCTTATTTTCACACGTGAAAATAATATTGAGAGAGGCGATGATATACTAAACTCATACACACTGTACAAATGCTAGAACCCGAACTATGATGATATACTAAACTCATACACACTGTACGAATGCTAGGACCCGAACCAGGACCATTCATGGAATAGCAATTGCTCCCAAATCACTACACTAGTGTATGAGAAGCTTCAACAACAGAAACACCGAGTCTTCACCTATTTCTTGTAAGAAGCATAGAGAGCCAGTCTTAAATTCATTTATTTGTTGAAATGCTGATAATTTTTTTTATAAAAGCACTAAGAGTTGTAATATAAAAAGGCATAAGCTAGCCATATATTATTTCTATGTCTTGGCTAGACTTACTTAAGTAAGGTGGACATAAAAAAGGATGATTAAACTTAAACTAGTCAAGAGACTGAAATGAGAATTGGACTTAAAATCACAATGTTGCAAATTACACTCCATTTACATTACTTTGAACTTGAACTTAAAAAACTAATAGACTTTTAAAAGTATCATTCATACATACAATACAAACAGCACAAATTCACACCAAAAATCAATCACAAAGCAAAATTACATACCCCAAACAAAAATCACAAGAAAGATTTGAATTCATAAACATTGATTGAAAAGGGTCTCATAGTGTAATTATATTCTCTAAGCTTTGCAGCACACAAAGCGTCCGAGCCCTTTGGAGCCATGTTTTTCTTCATCTCCAGAGATCTCAACCTTCTTGTGATGCTTGTGTTTTTTCTTCAAGTCATCCTCCCTAGGCACTGTAATTACTAAAACCCCATCACGCATGGAAGCCTTAATCTCATCAACCTTGGCATTTTCAGGCAGCCGAAAGTTTCTAGAGAAGCTGCCACTCGTCCTTTCCCTGCAGTGCCACGTTTCATTCTTGGGGTCCTCTGCTTCAGGCTCTGCCTTTCTCTCTGCACTGACATGAAGCACTCTATTTTCATGCACCTCAAGCTTCACATCCTCTTTTGTAAGGCCTGGAAGATCAATTTTAAAGATGTGGGCATGTGAAGTCTCCTTCCAGTCCATGTAGGTGTTGTTGTAGCCTATGTCTGAGTTAAAAACTCTGAGAGGAGACAAGAAGTTGGGTTGGTCCAAGAGAGACTGCAAGAGAGACATTCTTAATTCTGGTATGTGTGTGTTGGAAGAGGGATTTTAATTCTGGGTTTTGTTTTAGTTGTGTTGTTATTGCAAGTGATGGTTTAGTGAGTGTTTTGACATGATCGTATGAGTATTTATAGTTGGAAGGAAGAGGGGAAAGTGATTTTCTTGAAGTTTCTGGATTTGGAATTGTATAGTGTTTTTGCTTCTCCTAGATAATGATTGTTGATATCGATGGGCTTTGTTGGGTCCATTTCCCCATACGCGTTTTGAGATAAAGGGTTGAAAGTCAATGTTGGAGAACACTCCAGGAGAACCTGGAAATTGTATTCGAAGAAACTTATATCTTACAAGTTGCAATAATCCATCCACCACAATGACCTACGTACACAAAAAGGATATCATAAGAGATGCACAAACCCTTGGGTTAGTGGCGAGTGAGGGTAGGATAATGCATTACGATTATGATAAGTTTAGGTTCGATAATGGACTTAATCTTTAAAGTTTGACCCCTCAGTTGGGGATTTTTCATTCTTTACAAATACTCTGGTCATTAACTTCTTCTCCTTTTTTTTTTTGTAACCTTAAAAGATCATTCTTGTATCTTCCAGACCATCTTGATAAGGCTTTTCTAACATAATAGTGACGTGACTTGGAAGAAAGCAATCCTCTCAGCTTCCACGCCTGACCCAATTAAGGTCAGTCAGCCCATTTACATCTTGAAAAAGACTTGAGATTCAAATCACACACTGTGGTAAAGGATCACTAGTGTAGTGGTTTAGAGTATATGCTTATTTAGATAAGATCATAGATTCGAGTCTTAACATTTATATTGTGTGTGTGAATTTAGTATATAATTACATCTCTCAATAGAAAATGTCCTAAAAATAAATAAATCACACTGTGTGAAGGCTGGGCTTTGCCTGCAGAATTTCCAACCTACCACTTTCCAATGAGCCCAATTTGCTGTGTTCTATTTACTTCCCATCCTACGTCTTGGCTTCAGGCCAAGGAAAAAAAAAAAAAAAAAAAACCAAACCTAAATCATGGTCAGAAACACAACATATGGTGTTTTTATATGGCAATTGAGTTGATGGTTAATCTTAATAATATGTTTTTTTTATTTAAAAAAAGTCGAATAAACTTTTGGAGTGAGACATATGTGTCCTTTGTATTATTACTTCATAATCTATATGCAATAATGTTGATTGAAAATAAAAACAAAAATGCATCCAATATAATGTTTTACGTACAAAGTACAGAATGATAGAATTGTACTTCAAATTTTTTTTTTTCCTTGGATCATGAATCGTTGATGATCATGATGCACAAAAAAAAAAAAACAAGGTAATATCTATGCTTTTTGTTCCCATGGGCTTATGTCCACAAGTTCCCTGCCGTAGCCTTCAATGCAAAACCAAATATTCCTTCCCATTTGGTCCGTACAATAATACATATATAATTATATATATATATATATATTATCTTCTGCAGGGTTTGTCTGTGAATGAGTTTTTTTTTCCTGGAATTTCAACAAAAGTAATCTCTGCCAGTGACAATGCCAATGCCGTGAATGATTTCTGTAGAAGTGACTTTGTCAGAAAGTGCTTCATATTCTCCATCTCTGCAAATGCTTATATGCCTAATGTGATGTCCTTGAAGCTTCATACTGGTGACGGTGGATACAATAAAAAGCAAAGACTATGGCATCCTTAAGCTTAATATATTATGCACACATGAGCTTCATAATTGCACTATTAGAATTCCCTCTTATTTTTCAACTAAATTCCCAATTCTATTTTTGCTTCAAATCATTTGTCTGTTTTATTAGAGAGGCTGGCTTCAGGAGTTGCCAAGTTTGACATAAAGAAATTATTAATTAATCAAGATTAAACCCATCTGGCCAAATAGACTTTTACTTCAGTTTGTTACCAATATGTTTTCACAGCTAGATCATTTTTGTTTTTTTTTTTTTTTTTTTTTTAAGGAGAAACAATAGTAATGTATTGATGAGGAAAAGAACCAATGACAAGAAAATCGGGCTATGTTCTAAGGGGTTAGGCGAGTTTCGGATTGGAGAGAGAACCCCCGTCTCCCTGTTAACATACCTGAAGAAATTATTGGTTGATGAAAATTTGAATTTACAAAGATATGAATAATAGAAACGTACAATCCAAACTGAATGATTCAAAAGTGAAGGCTCTACGAAATGACTTAAAAATAAAGAAAGATACAAAGATGAAGTAGAAGTGGAAGAACACAAGCGCGGCTTTGTATAATGGAAATTGTCAGTTGCATGATTTTGCTCTGTTTTTGTCTGAAAATTGAAAACTCATTATTGCTCAGATGTCGGTTCTATGTCACATGGGATGTCTCATTGATGTAATATTTTAGCTGGTTTTGGTAGGCAATATATATATATATGCAGTTAGAACATAACAATATTCCTTTTTGAAGAGATTAATTAGGAAAATTTAGTTTAAGAGTTTCATCAAATCAATCATCATCAATTACCAGGAAAATTCATGTGGTGGATAGACATTAGACAAGAGAATGGTCCACATCAAACCAAATTCCAAATACAAACTTAGAATTTATACTCAGAGGAACAAGAAAAGTTAGATGCTTTGATATCTGTTATATTAAGGATAGGGGCTTATAGCATCCCCATGTTGGTAGGTGTTCTTTTTCCCATGTGACATGCTTTTTTTTTGGGGTACCCAATTAAACTTAACCACTAGCTAAATGTGATTAAGAAGTTTAATCTGATTGATTTGATAGATTACTGTAAAAAAAACCCAAATGCATGCACTTGCGGCTGCTTTAGATGGTGATATAGGCCAAGAACAGGAAGCTCTAAGATAAAAAGTGCTTCTGCAGGTTGAAGTTCTCACTTGGAAGCAAGGTTTCTTATGCTCTGAGACCCTGTGAGTCTGTGAGTCTGTGACTTTGTGAAAAGTCATGAGAGGCTAGCAAAAGGGTCCACTTACAATCAATGGGGCTCTGTAAGTCTTAAGGTAGTTCGAGTATGAATCTCATTTTCTGATGATTTCACAAAACACTACATGTACTATGACACACATGTCATCCCCTCAGTGCATGCGAGGTGCCAAAGAGTCCAAGAGGACAAGTTTATCAGCACTCTGTTTGAAAATTGACAACTCCAACTGCTACCAATGACAGAAGCACCATATCTTACAGACCATGATATGTATACTGGCTTCAATAACTGCTTGAGCTGTCATCACATCCAGGAAATATTCATGGTGGGAAAAGATTTCAGTGGTAAAATTAATTGGTCGGTTAAATTAAATGGTACATTTTGTGTGCAGATATAAGCTTGCATTCACACTTGTGTGTAAAACCATGATTATTCCTTCCTTCCTGTACAATATTTTGCTAGTTCAGTTTTCTCTTGCAGATGTTCAAAAGCCCATATTCTAGGCAGTAATTCTCCTTTCGGCATTTTATATATAAAAGAAACAGAAACGAAATGGAAAGAGGAAAAGAAAATGGATCAAGAGCTTTTTTTTTTTGTTTTTTTGGTCATACAAAATGGATCAAGAGCTTTACTGCACAGTTGGAAAGAAATGCAGCCCAGTTTGTCTGGAAAGTAAATGAGAGAAGCCTATTGATGACATAAAGATATATCAATTAATTATAGAAGGGTTACATATGTAAGTTCAGAAAGGTCTTGTATGGACTTGTAATATCTTTCAATTGATTAGCTCAACAACTAAATCCTAACCAAACTTCAACCTCAAAAGCTTTATAGTTTGTGCTTACTCAAAAGGGCCATTAGGTTTTGATTATAAAACATTACCAAAAAAAGAATTTGAGAGAGAGAGAGAGAGAGAGAGAGAGAGAGAGATTCCCTCCAGCTAAAAAGAGGGTATCAATAATTGGTCTTTTACTTGCCTTGTTGCCTTCCTTATCCACCACTCCAGCTTTAAGTTCTGGCATATCAGAAGGATATATCCAAATATCTTCTGTAAAGTGCGAAGAGGGGGGAAGTCCCAAGTGAAAAACATGGTGGCTTTCAGCACACTATCCCATAATCCCACCCAACAAATCCCCATTTTAATCTCCTTTTGATTCTCTCACTATTCAATATAACTACATGAACAATTATAATACTAACAATAATTAGTATAGGAAACAATCCCAAATGGCCAAGTAAGTATGGCAGGCCCAACCTCCCCATGTTACAAATCCCCCTTTACCTGTCCCCACTCTCTCTCCTTTTATAAAATCCCCAAGCCCTGCCTTCCTCTCTCCTTCACTCCCATACCACCTCCTTCATTGATCTCTTCTCCTGTACACATATTTGAGCCATCTAGTCTTTTTGCTCCTTCTGTTCATTGCTAGAAAACCCATCACATTTAGACTTACATATTCAACACACAAGAACATACACAGAGCCTAAGAAATTATGTGCAGCTCTAAGGCCAAGGTGACCATAGGGGTTGAAGTCACACCCATGGTTGCTAGAATCAATGGCAGACCTGTCCTTCAGCCTACCTGCAATCGGGTTCCTAGCCTCGACAGGCGGAATTCGATTAAGAAAATATCAACACCACGTGCACCTCCCCCTCCACCATTGCCAACTTCTTCTGCTAGTAGTACTAGTCCTAGAATTTCCAACAAGGCTTCATCATTGTTAACACCTCCAATTTCTCCGAAGTCAAAGTCTCCAAGGCCACCAGCAATAAAGAGAGGAAATGATCCTAATGGGTTGAACTCAAGTTCTGAGAAAGTTGTGACCCCAGGAGGTACTACAAGAGCTAAGATTTTGGAAAGGAAGAAGTCCAAGAGCTTTAAGCGTGCTAGTGTAGGTGTTGATGGTGCTTCTGCTGATCTTCATCATCATGGAGATTTTAGTGCTGGTGGATTTTCTTCTTCTTTGAATATCGAGGCATCATTGAGTTATTCGTCTTCTTTGATCACTGAGGCGCCGGGAAGCATTGCTGCTGTGAGGAGGGAGCAGATGGCCCTTCAACATGCACAAAGGAAGATGAGGATTGCCCATTATGGAAGATCAAAGTCAGCCAACTTTGAAAGGGTTGTTCCTGTTGATGCTTCTGGTAATATAGAAGCCAAGGGAGCTGAAGAAGAGAAAAGGTGCAGCTTTATCACAGCTAATTCAGGTATGGTCTATTTTCTTAAGAGTAACTTCATGTTGAAAATATAAACTTATGCTCCTTAAAAATATTCGACTCATTCACTGATTGTTTCATTTTCTTTGTATGCTATTCTCAGATCCCATCTATGTTGCTTACCATGATGAAGAATGGGGAGTTCCAGTTCATGATGACAAGTAAGAACTCTCTCTATTCCACGAAAAAAAGTTATATATATATAACGGGTGTATATAACATTACTCTCACAGTAACTAATTACCATATAAAGATGAATGTCAGAAGAATGTTGTATGCATTGGTCATATATTTTTACTCATTTTGTATCAATTTGTTCATACTGCAGGATGTTGTTTGAACTGCTTGTTCTGAGTGGAGCTCAAGTTGGCTCAGATTGGACTTCCATTTTAAAGAAACGCCAAGATTTCAGGCGAGTCCTTGTTTTCTATATTGCTTCTCATTAAAAAAAAAAAAAAAGGGAAAATATTTCTGAAAAGTGCATGTTTATTTTCTCTCTGCAGGAATGCATTTTCAGATTTTGATGCAGAAATTGTGGCCAATTTCACTGACAAGCAGATGGTGTCAATTGGTTCAGAATATGGCATTGATATAAGCAGGGTCCGAGGAGTTGTGGACAACTCTAACCGAATTCTTGAGGTAAAAACTAAGGCAATCCTCAAAAATTTTGTCCTCTATCAATCTTTTCCATCTATTCTGTCCCCTTCTTTTAAGGACCATATGCTGATCAAATGATCATGTCTTCTTTTTTAATGGACTTCTTACTCAAAAGAAACATTTTAGTTTAAGTAAACAAAACCCATAAAAAAATAAAGGAATATTAAAGCAGTTATTGACTTTGACCATCATTAGCAGCTTAATCTATAATTCTTTTTAGGGTTTCAATCTTTAATCTATTATTCTTTTCTTCTTATTTGGTGAAAAGCTTGTCCATTAGTGGCTTCCAACTGTCCTGCATGATGTCTGCAATATATGAATTATATTCCTGCAAGAATTATATACCTAATAATATTCCTTCTGATTTTAATACACTTGGCTGTTCATCAGAATTATGTGTTATATTTAAACTAATGCGCCCCATCTTTTGTGCTATTAATTGCAGATTAAGAAGGAATTTGGATCATTTGACAAGTACATCTGGGGGTTTGTCAATCAGAAACCCATCTCACCTCAGTACAAATTAGGCTACAAAATCCCAGTTAAGACATCAAAATCAGAGTCCATCAGCAAGGACATGGTTAGGAGGGGATTTAGGTTTGTGGGTCCAACAGTTGTTCATTCTTTCATGCAAGCCTCAGGCCTCACAAACGACCATTTGATCACTTGCCACAGGCACCTCCAGTGTACCTTGTTGGCAGCTCGCCGTCCCACATTGGAAGAAGTTCTATAGGATCATTGACATCAAAGAGGAAAAAATTAATGACCCAAAAGTGTTTAGGGCTCAATATGCTAGAGAAGTGAGTGCATAGTTTGCTAACTATATAAAAAAGCAAAAAAAGAAGAAGTTACTTTTGATGGTTGTGACTTGTGTGTATAATATAAATAGAGAAAATGATTGTGATTAGTTGTGAGATTTAATTTAGGGACCGAGAATGCTTCAACGATTAAAATTCGTGTGAACGACTGATATGATAGTATTCTTAGTTAAAAAGTTTGAAATAGACCGACGAGTGGTGTTGCAGAGGGAGCTCTCAAGGAGACAGGCATCATGTGCATATGCAATAAGGAGGCAGGGCATGTGTGGATGTGTCAGTGTTGCTTTTTATTCCATGTGACCCATCAAACTTTGCATTATTTTGAATTCCTTTAACAGGCTGTGTGGGATATTGGAAGATGGAGTGTAGGACCAGACCACATATTAATTTCTCTTTCTCAATTGCTTTGTTAATTGAGTTGTTAGTTAATCTTCTGTACCTGTATTTTTCTAACCCTTTTTGGCTTTGGGGGAATATTATACCCCATTGTTGTGTATCTTGAATTTGATGTGAGAGGTTTTGAGTGTTGTTTGATTCAATTTCCATGTGCTTGCTTCTGTTCTGATTGCTGACTTTTATATATAAAATACCTTTTCAAATGTTAATCAAATAAGATAGGTATCTTCTCCATGTGTCCAACTTTCTTTTTTCCCTCTATGCCTTTCCCTCTCACATACTCGCACCTATCAATTTCCAAAAAGGAATGCTTGGCATTTTCATCAAGGGCATTTTGCGCATTGGTTGGCTTTCATGAAGAAGGGGGGCTTTTCAAGTGCAATAATGAAGAGGATGAGGGAGGGCCTCGCATGATTACTATTGACAAAAGAATTCTACAATGATGGGGCACTAAATCTGTGTCCCACAATGAAACTTCTCTAGAGCCATAGATTTTGTGCTTGGGTGAGGAAGTTGTTTAAAATGTGCTAAAAATGATCAAGTAAATCAACCGAGATCTTTCCCTAATGAAACTTATGAAAGATAGAGGGATGGGAAGTGGAGGAAAGAGGACAAGCAAATCAGTGAAGTAGAGAACCATGGAACTTGTAAGCAATGGTCATGCCTCCTAGCATGTGGAGGAGTCAATGCAAAATTTGTCACTTTGAACTTTGAACAACATTAGTTGCTTGCTTCATAAGCACGGATTGTGCAACTTACCTAACCCAACCCAACCAAAGGAAAATAGGCAACAAATAATTAATTAAGACCAGAGTGTTAAGATAGGAAGATTGAAAGCGAATAAGTAAATTTAGGTTTTGGCCACAAAAAAACTTTCACTTTTGGAAAAAGCCAAAAATTTTCTGAAAAAGACAGAAAAACCCCTTAACTTTCAAACCAAAGACATGTAAATGTAAAGAATTCCTTAGGAAATCCAAAAATAATAAGGGCATTTTTGTCCATTTTGGCTTCTTTTATGGCTTTTTCCAAATGTCCCAAAGGAATATAGAGCAAAGAGAAAAGAAATAAAGCAGAGAAAGCAGAGAGATTTCAGAGATAGAGAAAAGACTTGTTGTATTTCTCATTTAAGCTCAACTTAGCACAATTACAAACCTTATATCAGCTGAGTTAAAGCTTTGTTCACGTGTTTCCAACCTCTCTAACCTTCTCTTATTAGTACTAACAGTTTTCCTAAACTGCCTAACATGTCTAACAATATCTCAACAGCTTTATTATTTAATCTTCTGACATATGGTAGCACTAGGACCATTGATATCTTTACATCCCCCCTCAGTCGCATGCTTGGAGGAGCCAAGCATAAGATTGGAACAATTTTGCTGGAACAGAGGAGTAGAAAAACCCTTAGTGAGAATGTCAGCAAACTGGTCTGCAGAAGATACATGTTGAACAAGCAAATCATCGCGGATAACTCGCTCTCTGAGAAAATGGTAATCTATTTCCAGATTCTTCATTCTTGAATGGAAAGCTGGATTAGAAGACAGAGAAATAATAGATATATTGTCACAATGAATTAACAGAGGAATACGTAAAGGCACATGAAGATCACAGAACAATTGTCTAATCCAGGCAAGCTTAGCAGCGGCAATAGCAAGGACCTTATATTCTGCCTCAGTGGATGAACGGGAGACGGTAAGTTGTTTCTTAAAAGCCTAAGAAAAAGGACTAGAGCCTAAGTAAACTATAAACCCCGAGACAAACCGTCGATCATTTGGATCCCTAGCCCAGTTAGCATCACTGTAAGCCTGCAGATTAAGACGACCAGGTTGAAAATGAATTCTAAAATCAATGGTGCCTTTCAAATACCTCAAGATCCGCTTAACCGCCACAACATGAGATTCCATGGGATTATGCATGAATTGACAAGCTTGATTCACTGAGAAGGCAATGTCTGGCCTTGTGAAGGTGAGGTACTGCAGTGCTCCAACAATGCTCCTGTATTGTGTTGGATGAGAATAAGGCTTCCCATCATCTTTAAGTAATTTGTGATAGGGAAGACAAGGAGTGGTACATGGTTTCGAATCTTGCAAATCAACTTTATCAAGTAATTCCTTGATATATTTAGTTTGAGACACAAATAAACTAGTGGACTGATATGAAATATGCAGCCCTAGAAAATAATTCAACTAGCCTAAGTCCTTCATATCAAATTCTTGGGTCAAAGCTGCAATAACATATGTAATAAGAGAGGAATCACTGCTTATGAGGATGATATCATCAACATATAGGAGTAAGACCACAATGCCAAGAGAAGAATGTTGAACAAATAAGGAGGGATCGGCAGTTGATGCTTGAAAACCCAAACTTGGTAAAAAAAACTAGTAAATCTCTCATTCTAGGCACGAGGAGCCTGCTTTAAATCATACAAAGACTTCCTTAGTCTACAAACAAATTCAGAGGGATGATGCGTGCTCTCAAAGCCTTTAATAGCTGCAATATACATCATCAATTTTTAAAGAAGGCAAAGGTGAAGCTTGAATTTGCTGCTCCTGCAAAAGCCGGAGAGAAGAATTATGTCCTTTATTTCATATTTGGGATGTGATTGTTACACTACAGCAATTGATTGCTATTGCAATCCAAATACACTACCGCATTTGATTGGAAATGCAATATGTAGTCATCAGCCAAAATTGATTAGGAAATTACCAAACTGATTGCTATTCTGATTAATTGATCTTCAATTACTATACATTAAACTAGAAGAAGAAGCCAAAAAATAACCAGATTAAAAAGACACAGAGGGAGAACCGAGAGAGAGAGGAGTTGAGAAGGGAGAGGAGAGAGGAAGATAGAGGTAGTTTTATAAAAAGTGAAACAAATTTATTGTAGGCGATATGGCATACTCATAAGTGTTTGATTAGTTGAATGATTTAGATTTCATGAAATGCAAATAAATGCACCACCTCTAAATGCATAGGCTTGAATCAAATTCAATAAGGGTCCCTAGAGGGATAATAAAAGAGGAATGTAGGAGAAGATTTTGAGTGTGCGTGAAAGAATCAAACCCCCAAAATAAAAGGGGGATGTACGCTAGGGGACTTGCCTTTACAAGTCCCACATAGAATAGAAAGAATTTGATGACATGACTAAAGGAAAAAGCAAGTATAGTAATTTTATTTTATTTTTTGCTTCTCTTTATAATTCGTTTGTAAATAAAACGGGTAAGTAAGATTGTTTGAGATTAGGGGTGGTAATTTCAGACACGACCCGATACATGACTCGAAACCCGTACGAGAAATTAGCGGGTTCAACCCGCACGATAAAAAAACAGGTCAATTTCGGGTCAACCCGTTCTCACCCGTTTAATAAACGGGTGGATTTCGAGTCAACCTGCTAACCCGCTATAATACCTATCTAATCCGTTTATTAAACGGGTCGTGTCAACCCGTGTACAACCTGCTAACCCGCTAAAAAATAAAAACAAATGGAGACTTCAACAAACATACAAGGGGTTTCGAACCCCTACCATCTTCATTTCTCTCAAACATCTTATCCACCATGTTACAAACAACTTTGTGATTTTATGGTATGCCTTTTGATATTTATAATATTTCTTTTTCTTTTGTGTTTTCCTTTTTTTTTCGTCTCTCTTCTCCCCTTTTTTTTTTTTGTCTCTCTTCTCCCCCCCTTTTTTTTTTCTTTCTTTTCCTTCTTTCTTCTTTCTCCTCTTTTTTTTTTTTTTTTTTTTCTCTCTTTTCCTTTCCTCTTCTCTCCTTTTTTTTCTTCTTTCTTTTCCTTCTCTTTAGTTTTCTCTCCTCTCTTTTTTCTTTCTTTCTTTCTTTCAATCTTCTCTCCTCTCTCTCTCTCTCTCTATTTTTTTTCTTTCTTTTCCTTCTCTCTTCTCTCCTCTCTCTATCTTTTTTTTTCTTTTTTTTTTCTTATATTTTCTCTACTCTCTCTGTTTTTTAAATTTAAATTTTTTCGGTTGTGAGTTTTGTAACATGCATGTTATTATTTATGAACCCGTTACAAGACTCGAAACCCGCACGATAAAAGACGACCCGAACCTGACACGACACGTTTATTAAATGGGTTGGGTTTGGGTTGAGCATTCTTGACACGTTTATTATCCCGACACGACACGATCCATTGCCAACCCTATTTGAGATTGTAGAATTAGGAACACTATAAAAATCCAAATAATAGCGTAGCCCATGAAAACTCATTGTCCGTATAAAAGCTTCTTCTCCTCGTTGAGATACATTCCAAAGCCCTAGATCAGTTCAGATCAGAGCGCTCGGTCTCTGTCTCTATCTCTCTCTCTCTCTCTCTCTCTCTCTCTCTCTCTCTCTCTCTCTCATAAAATAAAACCCCAGCAGAGCACTCCTTCCTGCCTTCCTTCCTTCCTTTGACTTTGATCGATGGCGGTCTTTATTGCGGGCGATCTTCGTTTCTGTCAATATGGCGTTGGTATGGTTGATTGTGCGAATGCCCGTGGGCAAGAGGTTACTCTGCACGATGTCGATAGCAGCGGTGGTGACATGACGAGCAACGCAGAGTACATAATACTGGTGGTTGGGAGTTACGGTGCTTACTTTCGATTGACCAAGGATGAGGTTGACCGTAGGTTTCCTTGTATCATTGTCTACACACCAGACCCCGTGCCCGAAGAGGATACGATCTCCTTTGTAAGGAAGATGAAGGAGGAGTTGGATCTCCCAGTGTTAGCCATTGCCGAGAGTAGTCCACGGTCGGTGAAGAATTTCTCTATCTTTTCATGGCGGGAAGATGCGACATAAAGTGGTTGGGGCTCCGGCCTAGTGATGTGGTGGCGTTAAAAATGCATCCACGGTGTATGCGGCCCATGAATAGCAATAGCAAGGATCTTAAGCTAGCGCAACGTCTCTTGGAAAAAGATGCAATCGTGAAGGAACGTCCACAATGGGTTGAGGAGCTGACGCTAATGGTCGAGACCCGCCGCAAAGTAGAAGTTGACGCATTGTCCCCCTTAGGGAGGAGCTTCTTGTCCAACGTTTATTTTCCAAACAAGATTGGATATGACAATCTTCTAAATTATTACTCATATAAGCTACCTTAATTATTACTATCTTCTAAATTATTCTGTTTGGCATGCTCAATCTACTGTTTGTTTTTCTTTTTCTGGATGATGGTGATGATGATGATGATGATGCATATTGTTTGTTAATTTCTCTTTTATTTTTCTTTCTAGATTTGGGTTTGATTTGATGCATTTATATATAATCAATCGACACTTCAATTCAGATATAGGAAATGTTTCTGCTATCACTATGATTCCTGAATTTCGTTTTTCACTCTTTAAATTATATGAGTGAATTTTGAATGGAATGCGTTTGGAGAGATGAATTTTGTTGGAGATCATATGGCAAGCATGGGTCACCAGCTGGAATTTTGTTGAAGATATATTCTGCTACTGAGAGAACGACTACAAACCCTAGAGAGGGTGGGACTCCAAATCCCTCATCAACGATATTTCTTCCGATCCCAAACCCAGTTGGATTCCTCTTCTTCTGTTATTTTCGCTCTTCCCTTCTTCTAAAGATGAGAGCGAATATGAGTGTGTAATACAGAAATATTCATTCAGAAATATAGTGGAAGCTGTTGGGCGAATGATCACAAAACTGAAGAATAGGAAAACAGAGAATTAGACAAACTGATTTTATTAACTTCTTCAATACGACAGTACCCTATAACCTTGGCTATTTATAATAAGACACAACTCTTGAATTAATTCCAAGAGATACAGATACAACTTGGATGTACTCTTACAGAAATACTTATTAAACACTATTGATAACTCTCCAGATTCCAACTCTACTAACACAGACTGGATCAGCCGAGAGCCTTGTTCTTGAATGATCACAAAACTGAAGAATTAGACAAGTACTGAGATTTACAAACAGAGAATTAGACAAGTACTGATTTTATTAACTTCTCCGATACAACAGCAGCCTATAACATTGGCTATTTATAATTACGTTTACACCATTACATGATAAGACACAACTCTTGGACACAACTCTTGAATTAATTCCAAGAGATACCGATACAACTTTTGATATCTAAAAAATACAACTTCTCATATAGTCAAGAGATACAACTTATCATAAGAAACCTATAAGAAAAGATACAACTAATAATTTTATTTTCTAGATTTAAACTGTAGATGATGCATTACTTTCAACAGAAGCTCACCTTACAATGGATGTACTTTTACAGAATACTTATTAATCACTACTGATGACTCTCTAGATTCCAACTCTTCAAAGTGGTAAAGGCTCAACTAGCACAGACTGGATCAGCCGAGAGCCTTGTTCTTGATCACCAAATCCATCTCCAGCTTGGTAAAGGCTGTGCGCCATTCGCGCAATATTTGTGGCAATGTTGTTGATGAATGGTGAGAGAAAAGGCACTTGTTGTGGAGTTCTCAAGCATGTCCCATTTATTTTCTTCCACGCATTGTCTATCATGCCCTTAATCTTCGCCTCAGCTGTAGCTTCAGAAGCATTCATCTCTCGCATGTAACATATGATTGCTGAAGGAGCATCGCCTCTCTCTTGTTCAGCCTGTTAACCAATTAATTAATTAATTAAACTATGGAAGTAGGCTGTAAAAACTAATAAAACACTACAGCAATTTGGTTAGATTTCGCCGTGTTTCATTAAGAAGAAAAATTAATAAAGAAAGAAAAGTTACAGTGGAAGTTCCCAAATCATTGGTGAGCCGAACTATCAGAGATATGTTATGCACAAGATCTTCATTCTTGTGTAGAAAATCAGCAATCTCTTTGATTCCGTCACGATGGGTTGTGGAGAAAAATGTATGAACCATAAGGACTGAAACTGATGATGAAATGCATCCATTACTGAGGTATTCTTCAAGGGATGGTGTGTAGCTCCTGCTGTACCACTCTGCCTCTACTAATAATGCTTTACAGAAATCTGCCCACTAAAAGTCAAACAAATAATATCAAGTTCAACCATAAAATATATATGTAAAGGAATATAAAATAAAACAAAACAAGAAAGCGAAAAAAAAAAAAAAGGAAAAAGGAAAAGGCCTAGCTAGGCTAGTACCGCTTTGCTCAAATGAGGTAATGCCAGATTCCAACCAATCTCCTCCTCAATTTCATGAGCAAATTCACAAGTAGTGTTGTAGAGCACTTGGAAACAGGTCTTCATACACTCTGGAAGCTGCTCAGTTACCCCAACATCCCACCTAAATTTAAGGCAATTTTAATTTTTGAGAATTTTAGACATTAATTATGAAACTAACCCCAATTTAATATATATATGTTGCAAAATTATAACTAATACTGCTGCAATGCAAATGTACCTATCAACAGCGTTGGTGAAGATCTTTAGCTCTTCCAATGAGCCTTAAATGTCATAAACGTCGTCTATTATCAGAATCAAGTTGATAACTTTACTAAGCAAAAGTCTAAAAGATGTGTAGCCAGGATGGAAGTTTAATCCTACAGCAAACATGAAGCACTCGACCGGTCTATCTCTCGCAAACTTCAAGTGTTCTTTGAGGCCCAGATTGTTCCACCACCTTTAATGACACATCGATCAGAACCCAAAAGCAACAAGTTACCAAATTTTCAACATAATATTGTTTCATTTTCCAAAAAGAAGATAAACGATTTGTTTGCTTTTACTTACATGGATACTTCCCTTAGATCGTTTTGCAGTGCTGCTTGAACCATGTTAAAGTTGAGTTTAGCCAATTCAAGTAATAAAATGGTGTTGGCGTGATTGTCTTTCTCATAGGCGTGTATGTGCCATTTGACATTAAACCACCCTACTCTTCGGTGTGATGGAAGCTCCAAAGCATGGACCACTTGCCTGGCAAGGTTATTGTCCAGATTCCAGACTTTGGAACCTCTGAGAGCTACCGTAGAGGAAGCTTTCGCCTCATCTAAGATCCTTTCACCTTCAAAAGCCAGGTTTGTGGCCTCCAAAAGTTCAAGCATGCCTTTGACATCCCAAAAATTGCTTTCCTTTAATGCACCCTTCTCATCCATGAAGCCACCAAAAACATCTACACGTACGTAGAGATAAGTGTTTTCACCCCATACATTAATATTAAGGCTATTTGAAAAGTTAAATAACATGAAATAACAAATACGTACATGCAAACGTATGATTGCTAACAACTTCTCTAATATAAGTGAGTCCCACATACATTGATAAAGGTGGTCAGGGAAGTAATCAATAAATAAAGTAGAGCAAAGGACCCTTGTTTTGGAGCAATTGCTCTCCCATGAAAGGTTCTAAGTTTGAATCCTAGCATACGTGTGTGAGTTTAGTATGTTGTGTTCCCTCTCAATAGAAAATGTCCTAAAAACTAAATAAATAAATAGGATACAAATAACATTATTGTACATTATATTTACCTTGCGATACTTTATAGCCATGCTGCCTGAGGATCTTAAAGTGCAACGCAGTAGCATAAAGGTTCTCTGTTATGCATGGGTTGCTATTTTCAACAGTGTCTAGGGCTTCCTTGATTTCCTTTTCAAAGTGGTTCGTGAGGCCTAGTTTTCCAATGTTGTCAATCAACTCCAATTGAGCTGTCAAATCTTCAGTTTTGACGAACATCATATTCTTCACATCTTTTACTAGATTCTCAAACTGTCTTGAATAATCATCTCCCTGCACACTCAATTAATTAATGTGTCATTCTTGTAGTAAAAATTTAATAAAATTATTAATATATCGGGAAAAGTTAATTGGGACAAAGAGAACTCACAATGTATTTGTTGTTCAGAGATTCAAGGAAACCATCCTTCCAAATATTTGGCTTGTAATTGGCAGATCGTCGTTGGTGCTCATCGGCTTGAAAGTTTGTTTTAGAATCCATAATGGAAACAAGGTGTTTGAAAATTGTAGGGGTTTTGTTTGCAAATTGTATGGTTTTCCTGGTTTTCTTTGGAGGGGTTTATATAGGCAAAGGTATGTTTAATTTTCACATACTTTTCATATAGCGTCACTTTCACTTGAAAACTGAGAAAATTCAAAACTGAACTAAGAAATAAACACGTTTGATGTTTCATCGTACGACAAAGAAATGAACACATATTTCATGCATACAGTGCCGGCCGGGTCAATAATGAATTGTGGCTTGGTTGGTGATAGGCAACAATCTTTGTACTTGACACCCGTAACAACGCGCCACTTGTCATGTTAAAAGTAATTCTCTATTTTAGATTATGCCAAGCTTTAATAATCAATAATCAATAATCAATCATTGATTCAACTAACATCATTATGTTATCTTGTTTATTTTTAAAGTATCAAAGTCTGCATCTTAAACTGCACGTATGTAACCGAGAAGGTTCATGTTGAAGAGTTGATGCTTCATGGGATCTTAATCACGTGGACTGTTGTGTTAAATTAATCTCACTTAAATATGTTAACCCCAAATTATGAGTCCAGTTTGTCGAGCAACTGGTTTTTGGGTAAAATTTTAGAGCAACTGATTAATTATTGCATGACAAAAGAAAGAGTAGTACATGAGAATTAACTCGTGTTTTCATTGTCTGAAAAATACTCGTGTTTCATGCATTCAGTGGCTGGTCAACAACTGTAGCTAGGTTGTTGGCAACAATCTTATTTTTGGATATATTCTGTTTTGGGGCTCCTACGTCAAGGATATCACTCTCATCTGGCCCGAAAACCATTGGGCTCTAAGGGGTACAACATTAAGAGCCCAAAAAAATTTAAACGCAAAATATTTAGAGGGTATTGATTTTCTCACTCCCATTTTATTCACTTACATTACTTTCTGTTTTTTAATACTGTTTACTATAACATACAATTTCCACTAAGGGAGTGTAAGTGCACAAAAAAAGAGTGAGAACATATAATTTTCAACTAAGGGAGTGTAAATAGTAGAAAGAGGAGTGGGAAAATCAGCTTCCTTTTGAAAATGTCAATAGTTTTTGGAAGATATGTTGGACATAGTGGTTGATTATTGCATGACAAAAGAGCTCTCAATATTCTCTCTCAAATTCATAAACAATTACACTCTTAATCAAAGTAATTAGCATTTAATTATCCCAGCTCCTTCATTAGTCAAAATCTCAAGCAACAAAGAATAGGGCACTCTCCCATGATCAACAATGCTAGAAGTCCTCACCTCCTGAGCCAAAGACCTCACACAGTGACACAGCAATTCACTTTTGGTATCATCCCACTACCAATCCTCACACAACTATGCAGGTGACATGATCAATCACAGCCAATCTCACTCTCCTACGATTACCCTTTTTCTCTCCCCAATGCTTTCCTAATTTCACCTATGATTTCTTCACCACGCGCCATAACCACAGCGGAACATAATGACAGCATCCCCTTTGTTGAATTTCCCTTCCGGAAAGGCCATGCTGTCTGCTGCAGGACTATGGCAACAGCAGTGGAGACATTGTCTACAATGGAGACTTGATCCACATCTTCTGCATTGATAAGGTCTTTAACTATGGTTCTTGGTCCGAGTATCCTGTTCTGGAGCTCATTCAATTCAAGTAGAAATAGTCCGGCTGGCGGAGCAATTTGAGCTGCCATTTATGCAAGGCAGAGATGACAGAAGCAGAGCAGCAACTAAAGATGCCATTGTTCATCCTAGCAACACCAGGAGCATGGTGAGCAAATTTGAATTCTGTGATGAAGGAAGAAGAGAGTTTTGGCTCAATGGGAACATGGGTTTGGATTCCATCAGCTTTTTGAGGTTGTGGAAAAGGTGGTTAAAGGCCCTTGAGACTTGAAATGAAAGCTTAGGGGTAGAGGTATTGGAGGGTTTAATAAGGAAGCAGAAGAATAGATGGAATATAGTAGCGGCAAAACACATTAATCTTTTTAGCCATGACCTGCTTTGCTTACTCAAACCAGAACCATGCACAACAACAAAAATTAGCATATGAGGATCAAAGCCAATTGTATTGTCGAGGCAAGAGTAATTGAACATGATGATTTTAAGTACCTTAGAGCCCTTCCATCCATGCAGCCCAGCCCGAGGCGAGGGCAGAAAAAAAAAAAAATTTCGCTCCAGCGTTGCGCCCAGGCCCGGGGGTGGTGTGGGACCCACCATCTCGGGCCAGCCCGAAGGCGAAACCAGCCCCAGGTCCAAAACGCGGTTGCTGACGTCAGCTAGCGTGTTTCAAATTTTTTTACCGTTGGCGCGTGCAATGCACGCGCCAACGGTAAAAAAATTTGAACCAGCGCGCGCTGACGTCAGTGCGACGCCAGCGCCAACGGTACGCTGCCACGTGTCGCCTCCAATGCCATCCGATCTGCTTCTGAGGATTAATCCAACGGCTAAGGCTTTTTTGGGGGAAAAAATATGAAAAAAAATCGTAAAAAATTCTTAAAAACTCTGATTTTTTTTTTCTATAAATACCTATCAATACCCTTCACTTTCAACACCAATACTCTTACATTTCATTATACTTCTACTATTATTCACTCTTTTTACACAACATTTTCCTCTTTTTCATCTAGCATTTTGATTTCACATTTTTATGGCTTCTTCTATCGAAACCGGAGGGGCTTGGAGCACCATGGAAGATGTTTCATTGTGTGAGGCTTGGCTCCAAATTTGTCATTGTCCCGTGTCCGGCAATGAGATGAAATTTTTTCATATGTGGAAAAAAATTCATGCCGAATTTTGTGAAAAAATTCCGGGGTCTACTCGTACGGAGATGGCGTTATCCAGTAGGTGGAAAATCCTGAATAAAGAGTTGGGAAAATGGAGAAATGCCCTAGCAAAAGCGATGGACAACTATAGAAGCGGGCAAAATCGTACTAACGAGGTAAGTATTTTATAATTTTTGTTTTATTAAGTTTAATCTCCTAATATATATAATTTGTTAATATTGCTTGCATTTTCAATATTTTGTTAATATTTCTTGCATTTTAAATATTTTGTTCATATTTCTTGCATTATCAATATTTTGTTAATATTTATTGCAATTTAAATATTTTGTTCATATGTCTTGCATTTTCAATATGTTGTTAATATTTCTTGCATTTCCACTTGTTTCTTAATTTTCTTGCACTTCTAATTTATTTGTAAGGTTAATTGCATTTTCATTATTATATTTTTTGTTACTTGCATATCCAATATATTTTAAATATTTATTGCATTTCTATTTTTTTGTTAAATAGATTATACAAGCACAAATGTGGTTCGGTGCAACCGGGGGTGGCAAAAAAAGTTTCACCCATCATGAATGTTGGGAGGTGGTCAAATATTGCAAACGGTTCATAATTATTCCAACGGGTCCCGAAGTTGTATTAAACGAGACGCCACTCCGTGATTCAATGGCACCGGATTCACCTCTTGATTCTCCTATGAGTCAAGACTCACCCATGGAAAAGGAGCCGAGGCCCATTGGCCGAAAGGCCGCGAAGGCAAAGAAAGTGGGTAATTCAAGCAATTATAATTCAAAGTTTTTGGAGGAAATTGCAAGGCAAAATGGCCTAAGAATTGAAATGGAGCAAAAACGCCAAGATAACGAGTTGACCCTTCAAGCTGAGTATGCACGAGAAAGGGAGTATTTGCGCAAAAAAGATATAGACAACACGGATCGGAAAACCATGGCCATGGATACAAGTCATATGTCCCCTGAAACAAAACAATTTTGGAAACTAGAACGAAGGGATGTTATGAGAAGAAAACTTTTCCGGGATGATGGGCCTAGCAACACGGATTGGTTAAATGATGGAAACCATTAAATTTGTTAGCCTACCTTTTATGTATTTGTATTTTTCATGTTTTATTTTAAAGTTGTTGTAATTCATGTATTTTATTTTAGTAGTAGTAATTCGTAATGACTTGTATTAGAGTTCGTTATTTAATAAACAAAGTATTCAATAAATTACCTTTTTATTCAACATATTCCATACTTCAAACAAAACAAAATAAAAATAAAAAAAACTACAAACAAGGCACAAACATAATAACAAACCACAACCAAAGCATAATGAATAAAAATACAACAACCAAACCATAAACCAAAACATAATAAATAAAAATACAACACAACCAAACCATAACTAAATAAAACATAACCAAAGCATCTATGCTCCATCATTCTTCTTCATTGCCTTTCACCGCCCATAGATATGCTCCATCAAGTGAACTTGACGCATTTCATGAATATACGAAGATTGCATCTCTGTATATCGATCTATCATTCGGGTCATCAAATGACCATCCCTCACCAACGGTTCCGGCTCAAATGGTTCTCCACTTGGTCCTATGGGCCTTTCATAAATCCGTGACAAAGCCGTGTTCATTGGATCCGGTTCGTACACCTCTAAAGCATCATAATCATACTCATCATCCACAATCATATTATGGAGGATGATGCAAGTCATCATAATGCTTCTGAGGATCTCCTCATCAAACATACGGGCCGCACCTCGAATAATCAACCACCGAGCTTGAAGGATACCAAAACACCTTTCGACATCTTTCCTGTATCCCTCTTGATAGGTAGCAAATAATTTTTGCTTCTGGGATCGGGGATTCGGAATAGATTTGACAAAAGTGGTCCACCTCGGGTAGATGCCGTCAGCTAGATAATACCCCGTCTGGTACACTATATTATTGACTTCATAGGTGATATTGGGGCCCTGACCTCTCAATACATCGTTGAAGACCGGGGATTGACCCAGCACGTTGAGGTCATTTTGTGATCCTGCAACTCCGAAGAAGGCATGCCAAACCCATGTGTCGAAACCAGCAACCGCTTCAGGGATGATACTTTTTTGGCCTTTTCGATTTCCATAATCACCTTGCCAGGCAGTTGGGCAATTCTTCCATTGCCAGTGCATGCAGTCGATGCTACCAATCATTCCAGGGAATCCTCGAGCTTCGGCTTTTTGTAGAAGCCGTTGGAGGTCCCTGGGAGTAGGTCTACGCAGGTAGTCCCTAGTGTACAGAGTTTCAACAGCTTGACAAAATCTTACCAAAGCCTCCAACGTAGTGGACTTCCCCATCCGGGCAATCTCATCCACCTGATCAGCAGATGCTCCATACGCCAACATTCGTATAACAGCTGTAAGCTTTTGCTCCGGAAGAAGCCCCAAAACCCCAGCAGCATCACACTTTTGAACAAAGTATGCATCATAATTGCAAATATCATGCATGACTTTATTGAACAAATGAGGTTGCATTCTAAATCGCCTTCGAAAATCAACATCAGAGTACAAAGAAGTTGGGATAAAATAATCTTCCAAAAGATTCTTACCCCTAGAATGCCTATGTCTTTCCACATTCCGGCGGCGGCCGGCTTGTGAACTATGGCGGCGACCTTGGTTCTCTTCTTCTTCCAAAGTCACTGCTATGAGAACTTGCTCATCGACTTGTCTCTGCAACTCATTGACTTCATCTGCTCTACGGTTTCTCTCTCTTCTTTCTCTCTCTTGTCTCTCCAAGCATCTCCTAAATTCTTCCATTCAGAATGAATGAAGTATGAATTATAAACTCTCAGAAATGAAAATATAGAAAGATGTGGTGTGAGAGGTATGAGCTGAGACTCTGATTTTATAGAAAAATTTGGCAAGATAGACATGCCACGTGGCTTGATTTTATTGGATGAAAATCTTATCTGAAATTTGAAATTCATCCGAAATTTGAACCCTAATTTGTATGAAATTCAAATTTTGAAATTCATCCGAAATTTGAACCCAAATTTATCTGAATTTTGAATTTTGAAATTCATTCGAAATTTGAACCCAAAAATTTATCTGAAATTTGAACTTTGAAATTAATCCGAAATTTGAATCCAAATATCTTATCCGAAAATTTTATCTGATTATGAATAGTCTTGACACGTAGGAATCCGAAAATCTTATCTGAAAATATTACCCAAATTAATTATTTTCATTAAAAAATAGGAGGAAAAAATAAAAAAATGAATAGTAATTGCCATGGCTAAGGGCAACGGGTGGAGACACAATTTACTATTTGCAAGGGCAAGCACTATTCACGTGAATAGTGCTTGCCCTAGCTCCACCCTTGCCATGGCTAAGGGCAAATGGGTGGAGTTGCTCTTAAGCCTTTGTTGAAATTGGTTTTCTTACGTTAATGATCTCACTCATTCCTTGTCATTGTTCAACTTATTAATTTGTATTATCAGCTTATGAACAAATGCAGCCTAGCTATAGCGGAACTGATACCATTTGTAGCTACAGTGACTTAAAATTTCTGGGATTAGAAAGATGAAGAGTAAATGTTTGAAGGCTTTTTAAGAGATGTATTGTTTACAATTTCTTATTATAAAAATGCAAAGGACACAGAATTAAGGGCAACTACTTTTTAAGGAATGTTTCAGTTTTGGGGTTTCACTATTGTCAAACTGATTGCAGGAGGTGCTGTGTTCAAATGGAGTCAGTTGTATTGAGACCAACAAAATGGTGGAGACCCGCAGCAAAGTAGAAGCTGACGCATTGTCCCCCTTAGGGAGGAGCTCCTTGTCCAATGTTTATTTTCCAGACAAGATGGTAGCACAGGATTGGATATGACTCACTCACTAGTACTCATATAACTAGCTAGCTACCTTAATTATTACTAATACTAGGTATCTTCTTAATTATTCTGTTTGCTATGCCCAATATATTATTTGTTTTTCTTTTCTGGATTCAATTCGTGATGATGATGATGCATACTGTTTGTTAATTTCTCTTTTATTTTTCTTTCTGGATTTGGGTTTGATTTGATGCATTTATATATAATCAATCGAGACTTCAATTCAAATAGGAAATTTTTCTGCTATCACTATGACTCCTGAATTTTGAATGGAATGTGTTTAAAGAGATGAATTTTGCTGGAGATCATTTGGCAATAGGGGTGGGCACTCAAACCGGCGAACCGGAAATCCGAGCCGAACCACACCGAACCAAATTGGAAAAAAACCGAGTTGACCAAAAAGTCAAAAACTGGTCAAAAACCGAACCAAACCGGTTTGGACCGGTTCTGGATCCGGTTCCATGTCTTCAAAAATCGAACCGGGCCGAACCAAACCGGTGAAACTAAAAAAATATATAATTTCAATATATATTTATATTTAATGCTATATTTTTAATTTCACTAAAAAAAACATAATATTTATCCAAGTTCAATGTCAAAATATCTCTCTTTTCTCACTTTAATATTTATTTTTTATATGAAATTGAATAATTTGTTAATTTTCAAGTAAAAAAATAATATTTCAGTTGAGAATTGTATTAAAAAATAATTTTTATAATCCGGTTCAAAACCGAACCGGACAGTTTTTGAATTTTTTTTATTAAAACCGAACCAAACCAAACCGGATGAATAGTACCGGATTGGTTCTAATTTGAGGTAAAAACCGATCCAAACCGAACCGTGCCCACCCCAAATTGGCAAGCATGGGTCACTAGCTGGATTTGGGATTGCATACATTTGATATATTCTGCTACTGAGAGAACGACTACAAACCCTAGAGAGGTTGGGACTCCTAATCCCTCATCAATGATATTTCTTAATGCACATTTGTGTTACTCCGAGCATGCTTTGTAGCAATTCAAATTTTGGTCTTAGAAGTGCCTTAGTGAAGATGTCTGCGATTTGCTCTTATGTCTTGCAGTACTTGAGCTTAACTTCTTTATTTGCTAAGACTTCTCGTAAGAAGTGATGATTGATGGCGATATTCTTTGTCCTGCTGTGGAACACTAGATTTTTTGTCATGGCTATAGCAAACTTATTGTCGCAAAGTATTTTTTTAGCTTCATGTAGGCACTTACCCATGTCTTCAAATATTCTTATGAGCCAAATAACTTGTGTCACAACCCGATTCGAAAATAAGGAATATTCCCGAATCATGGTATAAGTCATACCATAGTCATAAATAAAATCTTACAACCATGATATGATGAGAAATAGAGCCACAATTAATACAAATTTACTTAACAACACAAAATCAGAGTCGCAGTAGCTCGTAGTTCAATACACACTAATATTTTTATCAAACGGTTGACTACTTACAATTATTAATTACACAAATCAAAAACAAAAGTCTAGTAGCTTGGTTGAAACCTACTCCCTCAAACTTCGCCTTGAATCCTGCATAATCTATTAGGGTATGAGCATTCTAATGCCCAGTAGAGTACCGTCAAACTCCTCAATGTAACATCCCACATCAACCAATGGAGAGAGGGTGATGTGCCTTATATGTACATGTTCACCTCCATCTAGTGCGAGGCCTTTTAGGAGCTCACCGGCTTCGGAGTCATGGGAACTCCGAAGTTAAACGAGTTGGGGCTAGAACAATCCCAGGATGGGTGACCCACTGGGAAGTTGCTCGTGAGTTCCCAGAAATAAAACCGTGAGGGTAGAGAGCGGGCCCAAAGCGGACAATATCGTGCTACAGCGGAGCCGATCCCGGGATGTGACAAAGGTCAACTATCACAGTTAATCAAAGTGTCATGCATCAAACAACACAAGATACAGAAATTATGCAACCATACCAGATAAATAAATTTACATATGCGGTGATGTCATGAACTCACTCCCTTCTAATCCCACTAATTTATACCTTAGGGCAACGAGCATGCATGTCCCATACCATTCGTTTTACCACTGCGACTTCGAATACCCTAAAATATGAACTAGTGTCCATCCGTCCCTTAATCCAGTTTTTTTTTTTTCCTGAATTTCTCAACTTTCACTTTTCATTAGAGGCCCTGCTCCCATCACCTCAATATATTCAAGCCCTGCTCCCGTCACTTTAATGTATTCCGCATTTTTACTCATATATATCTAAGGCCTTCTCCCACCCCTTAGATATACCTCAAACGACACACACAACTCAAATACCATTGTATTTATGATGTATATGTAATGCAGCGCAAACATAATTTATCTGTGTGGAATAATAATACAAATAATAGCAATAATATTTCAAGTTTCATCACATGAATAATAATAATATTCACCCAATGTTAAAAATAATATCCATGAATAAACATCAATAATAATATTTATATAACATCAAATAATATTTATCGAGCAAAGCAACAATAATATTCATATTTATAATATTATATATAAGCACCAAAATTAAAAGTGGCATAGCCCTATCATCTGGAAATCAGGAAACTCTACCTCCTGTCCAGCTAGCTTAACCTTGTCCGGGGTCGTCCTCAAAAGTACGCAGAGTAGAACACATAATTAAGATAATTTACTTATTAAAATTCACGGGAAAAAGAGAAACATGTTTCAATGTCCTATTGGCGCACATAGACCTAAAGCCCCATAATACACTTGACAAGTTGTTCGACCCAATCGTTACTCCCTTAACCTCACGCCCAAGCAAACATAGAACCAAGCGTCAAGGAAAAACCAATCTATTCCCCTCCTATAATAGTTCTACTCTTTGGGATGTTTAAAATCAAATGGTTCGGCTCTAGACTCATAAAAAAAATTTAAAACATCAATGAATGATACAATGAATGATGAGGAAGGGAATAAATTCATGATTGAAGAGTCTTAGGCTAGGTGAGTCATCAATTTAGAAGAGGGTGATGATACAATGAATATGGAGGAAGAGAATAAATTCATTATTGAAGAATCTTAGGCTAGGTGAGTCATCAATTTAGAATAGGAGAGGGAGGAAGAATGGGAGGAGGGTGGTTTAATGCCCTCCACGTTTCTTTTTCTTTTTTTTTTTTGGGTTGCCTACAAGGGTATTTTGGTAATCTTTCACACATAGGGGTATTTTGGTCATTTTGTCCAACTTAAAATTAAACACACTTAATTTAATAATCTCTATCCAAAATCACTTGATAAAATACCCATAATCATTCTCCACCATAATATTATTTTTCACTGAAATATGAAAATCCACTTTGAATTTTTCGGGGTATTACAGCTTGGCATGTTGACCTTGTTGCTGCTACGTACTTGGCTTATGCTGATGATTGAGTCCCGGTATCTTGTTTTCTTGATGACCCTGAAAATACCAGACCCAATTGTAAATGCATAGCCTGATGTGTTTTTCAAGTCATCTACTGATCCAACCCAATCACTGTATGTGTAGCCAAATATTCTTGGACCTGTAGTGAGCTTATACCATATGCCATAGCCAATTGTGCCCTGCAAGCATCTCAATATTATCTTGGATTTTTATCACAAATGGTCCTTCACGTTTACGAAATTATTACGAATGGTCTTAGAAGTTTTTTTGTGACACTAATAGTCTTTAATGTTTGGGCTTTTTATCACAAATGGTCCCTGCCATTATAAATTCTGTTAAGTGTGACGTAAAAGATAAGTAGAGCCCACATGTCGAATCACATTGTGACACGTGGAAAAAAAATAATTAATTTTTTAATAAAAATTCCATTTTTTTTTTCTGCAACTTTTCATCCCCCTTCCTACTCCGTCTCTGTCTCCCCCTCTGCCCTCGCTCTCCAGCCTTTGCTCTCCATCTCTTTTCCCTGTCCTCTCCTTCTCCCTCTGTTTTTTTCTTTCCCATTGCCACCTGCAAGAAAAAATATAATATATACAGTTGCTCTCCAAATATAACCTACGGATTGCTATTTGTCAATCTAATAGAGTGGCTCTAATCTATATATATAAAGCAAAAGACAGAGAATGGTGAAACATTCAAAATACCAGAAAATGCCCTTTGTTAATTCAAACATTAAGAATTGAAATTATTAATTAAATGAGGATAATATCGTAAATTCATATTTTTTAATATTAAAAAAATTAAAATTAAAAACAAAATAAGATAATAGGTCCTACTTTTATGGAACACAAGCTTACCACCGTCATCTTTGTGCACATCATAGGTGGGTGGGTCTGGAGGGAAAAATGCAAACTTTGCAGCCACACCCGACGTTACATTGCCCATTAACACAGATCACCAATTGGGATATGTGGTTCAGGCATGAAACAGAGCTCAGGCTAAAATGGTGGGGGGGTTGAGTTTTTTTAATCTTTTTTATCTGAGCTTGGTTGTGTTGTTGTTGTTCATTATGAAATTAAAAGCCAAAACCAATAATGGGGTTTCCCTTCTTTCTTTTTGGTGTTTAATTTTTTGAGGGGTGGGGTGGGGGTTTTGGTTTGTGTGAATTTTTTTACTGGGGATGATGGAAAGGCAAAGCAGGTGGCGTCAGATGAAATTAAAGGTGAAAGAGGAGGGCAGGGGGTGGCGGCAGAAAATAGATCCGATCTAAGCGGGTGAGCTGGAAATGATGTTGTTGGAGAGGAACAAAGATGAAACACTCCGAGAATCTCAACACAGAATCCGCACATTTCATCTTATTATTGTATCTCCTCTTGTCTCGTGTATTCTCTTCTTCTCTCTCTCTTGTATTATAATTAACTAGCCCTTTGACACATGCTCACGCATGTGCCAATTGGTTTTCTTTTTCTTTTTTATTTTATTTTTAAAATTAATAAAAAAATAACAGGGTAGTTATGTTCTATAAAAGTAGGACCTATTATCTTATTTTGTTTTTAATTTTAATTTTTTTAATATAAAAAATGTGAATTTACCATATTATCCTCATTTAATTAATAATTTCAATTCTTAATGTTTGAATTAACAAAGGGCATTTTCTGGTATTTTGAATGTTTCACCATTCTCTGCCTTTTGCTTTATATATATAGATAACTACCCTGTTATTTTTTCTTAATTCTAAAAATAAAAATAAAATAGAAAAAGAAAACCAATTGACACATGCGTGAGCATGTGTCAAGGGGCTAGTCAACAATAAAACTTATTCATTTTGTCTATAATTAAGGCTACCAAAGATTGGCTGATGCAAAAAACTAAACTTGAAAGCGTGATGTTTGTTCGTAAACTTGACAAACTAATTTCCAGTCCCAACAGATTCCAACTTTTAGAGAAGGCAACATAATCCCATATGTAAGAATTGTAAGCACTTCAATCTTTGAGACAAATTTCTTGTTTTGGGTTTACAAATTCAAGTGAAGTATGATAGATGAACACATCAGCTCAAGTTAGTTTAGTATTGTTAGAATACCCACGTGCTATTCACGTGTTAGTCTGTTAAGCATGGCTGTTAGTTACTTAGGCCTTCAGTCCTTGCAATTGTATATAAGCTAAACTGTTCATTGTTTTCAGTCTTCTTCTTCCTTTGTTTTTCCAAATACCTCTTCTGTTATCAAAGTAAGCATTCAATCTAATTGAGTGTGCTTAATTACAGAGCATGGAAAAGATCAATTGACAGTGCTCAAGTGATGTAATGAGGCTAAAGAAAACGATTTTGATTAAAAATAGAAAAAGGAAAAGGCAAAGGAAGCAGAGGTGGGTGACAAGGTGAGCATGAGAAAGTTGATGAATGGCTGTGGGACAGATATCATCAACGGACACTCCATCTGCCTGCAGCCATCCCCTCGTAGTCTTCCACGAAGTCCCCCAATACCAACAACACCCTGCGTTCACCTTTCGCCATTTTCTTGGAATTTGAGAGAGAGAGAGAGAGAGAGAGAGAGAGAGAGAGAGAGAGAGGGAGGGAGATTTGGTTGGACTAAACTCTCAGATGGATAAAGAAATAGAATATATTAAAAAATATAGCCGGGCGGCATTGGGAAAGAAAAAAACAGAGGGAGATGGAGAGCAAAGGGTGGAGAGCGAGGGTAGAGGCCAGAGGGGAGAGCGACGGAGTAAGGAGTGGGGATGATAAGTTGCTGAAAAAAAATCGGAATTTTCATTAAAAAAATATTTAATTATTTTTTATCCACATGTCACAATATGATTGGACATGTGGGCTCCATTTATCTTCCACGTTACACTTAACAGAATTTATAACGGCAGAGACCATTTGTCATAAAAAGCCCAAACGTTAAGGACTATTAATGTCACAAAAAAACCTTAAGGACTATTCGTGATAAAAAGCCTATTCTCTTTGCTGCTCCATAGTGTATTTGACTTGGAGTAGCAAAGAGACTTTTGTAAACTGATCCATCTACTTTACTTGATCCATCTTCCTTTCTTAATTTCTAGTTGGTGATAAGTGGAGTAGCAAGTCTTGCACCCATACATATTCAACTGTTTCAATAGATTCTCAGTGTACTTTTTCTGGTGTATGAAGATTTCATCTTCTTGATTTATCTCAATGCCCAAAAAGTAGTGCATCAACCCAAAGTCACTCATCTCAAATGTTTTCAAAATCTCTTCTCAAAGTTTGTGGTTTAACCACACGTACCTTGGTATTGCCTTGAAATAAAGTGATTTTATTTATTCAAAAAAAAAAAAACAATTGGGTTTTAAGAAGAACAATAGAGTGAATTTATTTATTCAACAATAGGATGGATACAAGTCTTTGCTATTTGTAGCCATTGGCTAGATAGGCTATTAGCCTTTATTATTAGCTTGATTACATAAGTGGGATGCATGCATATTTATAGAGTTGGTAAACCGACCATCTAAGGCGGCAAATAACTAGTCAAGTCGGTTGTGCACGGTAACCGATTTTCTAAAGTGTTTTCAGCCACTAGTTGTCCAATAATTCTAGTCACAAACACTAAGATGGTTTTAGTATGACTCAACAAACTTTAAACACTATTGATGACTCTCCAGATTCCAACTCTTCAAAGTGGTAAAGGCTCAACTAGCACAGACTGGATCAGCCGAGAGCCTTGTTCTTGATCCCCAAATCCATCTCCAGCTTGGTAAAGGCTGTGCGCCATTCGCGCAATATTTGTGGCAATGTTGTTGATGAATGGTGAGAGAAAAGGCAATTGTTGTGGGGTTCTCAAGCATTTCCCATTTATTTTCTTCCACGCATTGTCTATCATGCCCTTAATCTTCGCCTCAGCTGTATCTTCAGAAGCATTCATCTCTCGCATGTAACATATGATTGCTGAAGGAGCATCGCCTCTCTCTTGTTCAGCCTGTTAATCAATTAATTAATTAATTAAACTATGGAAGTAGGCTGTAAAAACTAATAAAACACTACAGCAATTTGGTTAGATTTCGCCGTGTTTCATTAAGAAGAAAAATTAATAAAGAAAGAAAAGTTACAGTGGAAGTTCCCAAATCATTGGTGAGCCGAACTATCAGAGATATGTTATGGACAAGATCTTCATTCTTGTGCAGAAAATCAGCAATCTCTTTGATTCCGTCACGATGGGTTGTGGAGAAAAATGTATGAACCATAAGGACTGAAACTGATGATGAAATGCATCCATTACTGAGGTATTCTTCAAGGGATGGTGTGTAGCTCCTGCTGTACCACTCTGCCTCTACTAATAATGCCTTACAGAAATCTGCCCACTAAGAGTCGAACAAATAATTTCAAGTTCAACCATAAAATATATATGTAAAGGTGCATCAAATTAAACAAAACAACAAAGAGAAAAAAAAAGGGGGAAAGGCCTAGCTAGGCTACCGCTTTGCTCAAATGAGGTAATGCTAGATTCCAACCACTCTCCTCCTCAATTTCATGAGCAAATTCACAAGTAGTGTTGTAGAGCACTTGGAAACAGGTCTTCATACACTCTGGAAGCTGTTCGGTTGCCCCAACATCCCACCTAAATTTAAGGCAATTTTAATTTATAAGAATTTTAGACATTAATTATGAAACTAACCCCAATTTAATACTGCTGCAATGCAAAGGTACCTGTCGACCGCGTTGGTGAAGATCTTTAGTTCTTCCAATGAGCCATAAATGTCATAAACGTCGTCTATTATCAGAATCAAGTTGATGACTTTACTAAGCAAAATTCTAAAAGATGTGTAGCCATGATGGAAATTTAACCTTGCCTGGCAAGGTTATTGTCCAGATTCCAGACTTTGGAACCTCTGAGAGCTACCGTAGAGGAAGCTTTCGCCTCATCTAAGATCCTTTCGCCTTCAAAAGCCAGGTTTGAGGCCTCCAAAAGTTCAAGCATGCCTTTGACATCCCAAAAATTGCTTTCCTTTAATGCACCATTCTCATCCATGAAGCCACCAAAAACATCTACACGTACGTAGAGATATGTGTTTTCACCCCATACATTAATATTAAGGCAATTTGAAAATTTAAATAACATGAAATAAGATAGTGTTATGGGAGTTGTTTACAAATACGTACATCTCTAATATAAGTGAGTCCCACGTACATTGATAGAGGTGGTCAACAAAGTAATCAATAAATAAAATAAAGCAAAGGACCCAGAATTGTAGTGTTTTGGAGCAATTGCTCTCCCATGAAAATGGTTCTAGGTTCAAGTCCTAGCATGCGTGTGTGAATTTAGTATATTATGGTCCGTCTCAATAGAAATGTCCTAAAAACGAAATAAATGAATAAGATACAAATAACATTATTGTACGTTATATTTACCTTGCGATACTTTATAGCCATGCTACCTGAGGATCTTAAAGTGCAACAGTGTCTAGGGCTTCCTTGATTTCCTTTTCAAAGTGGTTCGTGAGGCCTAGTTTTCCAATTATGTCAATCAGCTCCAATTGAGCTATCAAATCTTCAGTTTCAACAAACATCATATTCTTCACATCTTTTATTAGATTCTCGGACTGCCTTGTATAATCATCTCTCTGCACACTCAGTTAATTAATGTGTCATTATTCTAGTAAAAATCTAATAAAATTATTAATATCTCGAGAAAAGTTAATTAGGACAAAGAGGACTCACAACATATTTGCTGTTCAGAGATTCAAGGAAACCATCCTTCCAAATATTTAGCTTATAATTAGCAGAGCGTCTTTGATGATCATCAGCTTGAAAGTTTGTTTTGAATTCCATAATAGAAACTTAGTGTTTGTAAATTATATGGTTTTCTTGGTATTGTCCGTTATTTTGGAGGGGTTTATATAGGCAAAGGTGTGTTTAATTTTCACATACTGCTCATATAGCCTCACTTTCACGTGAAAATTGAGAAAATTCAAAACTCAACTAATTCGTACATGCATTGAGTAATGCCTTTTTGGTATCTAACACATGTTATGTTTCATCGTACGACAAAGAAATGACCACATCTTTAATGCATGCAGTGGTGGGTGAAGAATTAATTGTGGCTTCGTCGGTGGCAGGCAACAATCTTTGTATTCGTGGTACGTATTTGGTGTGGGAGACTACTGTTGGGTAAAATTTTAGAGCAACTGATCATTATTGCATGTCCAAAAGAGTACATGAGAATGTGTCAGTTATTAACACGTGTTCATGCATTCAGTGTCTTGGTTGTCGGCAACCAAGGATATCACTGTCATTTGGCCCAAAAACCATTGGGCTCTAATGAAAGCCCATTAAGAGCCCAATAAAATTTGAATGCCCAATTTTGAAAGGGTGTTGATTTTCTCACTTTCATTTTGTTCATTTACACTCTGTTTTATTTTTTTTAATATTGTTTACTATAACATACAATTTCCACAAAAGGAGTGTAGGTAGGGGTGGGCACTCAAACCGGCGAACCGGAAATCCGAGCCGAACCGTACCGAACCAAACCGGAAAAAAACCGAGTTGACCAAAAAGTCAAAAACCGGTCAAAAACCGAACCGGACCGGTTTGGACCGGTTCCGAATCCGGTTCCATGTCTTCAAAAACCGAACCGGTGAAACTAAAAAAAAATATAATTTCAATATATATTTATATTTAATGCTATATTTTTAATTTCACTAAAAAAAACCTAATATTTATCCAAGCTCAATGTCAAAATATCTCTCTTTTCTCACTTTAATATTTATTTTTTATATGAAATTGAGTAATTTGTTAATTTTCAAGTAAAAAAATAGTATTTCAGTTGAGAATTGTATTAAAAAATAATTTAAAAAAATAATTTTTATAATCCGGTTCAAAACCGAACCGGAACCGGAACCGGACCGAAACCGGTTCAAACCGAACCGGACAGTTTTTGAAATTTTTTTAATTAAAATCGAACCGAACCAAACCGGATGAATAGTACCGGATCGGTTCTAATTTTAGACAAAAATCGGTCCAAACTGAACCGTGCCCACCCCTAAGTGTAGGAGTGAGAAAATCAGCTCCCTTTTGAAAATGTCAATAGTTTTTGGAGGATGTGTGGGACATAGAGGTTGATTGTTGTTGAGGCCCAAAAAATCCAAGGCTGAGCCTAAATATATTTTCAGCCCAGTACAACACCAAACGGAAAATTCTTATTTAAGCAACATGTCACGCTACAAGTTTAAGTGAGCCCAAGCCACGCGAATATCTGGGACTTGCTGAGCGGGTTGTGGTGTGGATGGTTACGAGCATTTACGAGGCCCATTGATGGTCTAAAGAGTGGAAGTTTTGGGCTACTTGAGAGCACCAAAACTCAAGCCCATTCATTGAGCCCAAACATATGGGTAAGCATGAGAGAAAACCTAGTAGCCCATCACCTTAAGAAAACCTAATAGCCCATAAAATCCCACATCAGCCAAAGCTTCCAGCAGCCTGACGAAATCAAAGGGAACTCACAAGCGCTGGAAACAAAATAGCCCAGCCCAGCACCTTATAAAATATCCAACGTTGTACATCTCTATTAAAACCAGATCACAGCCAAACCACCAAAACCAAGCATACCCATGTGCTGATCACCTTTTTGACTAAGCATCCTTACCCATTCTTTCCTCTTCAAGCTTTGGTGAAAAAACAAGAAACAAAAGTGGGTGGCTCCTCACCCACATGGAGAAGTCCAGCTGTGTGAAGGTCTTGGAACTTCAAAAAGCTTCGTGCCTACATGCTCAGACTAAGGAAGTTTCACCAAATAAGATGGAATGGAAGAAAGTGAAGGAAAATGGGAAAGGGTGGCTTGATAAAATTGAGTCTTCAAAGTGCCTATAAAAGGAGCCACTTTCTACCCAGCCAAGACACAACAAATCGATCGAAGGCAAGCATCCCCTCTAGAATCCTTCAATTTCATGCTTTGTTCTTCCATCTTCTTCCTCTATCTCTCCCAAAAACCCACACCCAGAGAGAGCAAACATCATCTCTCATACCTAGAACCCTTCAATTTCATGCTCTTTTCTTCCATCTTCTTCCTCGCTCTCCCAAAACACACATCCAGAGAGCAAGCATCATCTCTCATCTCTGGAACCCTTCAATTTCATGCTCTATTCTTCCATCTTCTTCCTCTATCTCTCCCAAAAACCCACATCCAGAGAAAGCAAACATCATCTCTCATCTCTGAAACCCTTTACCTTCATGCTCTGTTCGTCCATCTTTTTCCTCTCTCTCCCAAAACACACATCTAGAGAGCAAGCATCATCTCTCATCTCTGGAACCCTTCAATTTCATTCTCTGTTCTTCCATCTTCTTCCTCTCCCTCCCAAAACGCACATCCAAAGAGCAAGCATTATCTCTCATCCCTAAAACCCCGCAATTTCTAGCCTTACTCCTCCATCTCTTCCTAATTTCCCTTCTGTCGTGCAACCCAGGAGCCTGACAAAGCTTATTTGGCTTAGAGCAGCAAAGAGACTTTTGTAAACTGATTCATCTTCCTTTCTTAATTTCTCGTTGGTGATAAGTGGAGTGACTAAAGCCTTTAGTTACCCCCCATTAGTCATCAAATGTCACCAAATAATGGTAACTGTTGCCACTTTTTTTTTGTAGTGTTGATTTATTTCAATGCCCAAAAAGTAGTGAATCAACCTAAAGTCACTCATCTCGAATCTTTTCAAAATCTCTTCTCAAAGCTGTAGTTTAACCACATGTACCTTGACATTGCCTTGGAATAGAGTGATTTTATTTATTAAAAAAAAATACTGTTGGGTTTTAAGAATTACAATAGAGTGATTTTATTTATTCAACAATAGGATGGATAAAAGTCTTAGCTATTTGTAGCTATTGGCTAGATAGGCTATTAGCCTTTATTATTAGCTTTGATTACATAAGTGGGCTGCATGCGTATTTATAGAGTTGATAAACAGACCATCTAAGTCGGCAAACAACTAGTCAAGTCGGTTGTGCACAGTAACTGACTTTCTAAAGTGTTTTCAGCCACTAGTTGTCCAATAATTCTAGTCACAAACACTAAGATGGTTTTAGTATGACTCAACAAACTTTAACTTAGTAATTTTCTAAATTATTACAGAATACTTATTAAACACTATTGATGACTCTCTAGATTCCAACTCTTCAAAGTGGTAAAGGCTCAACTAGCACAGACTGGATCAGCCGAGAGCCTTGTTCCTGATCACCAAATCCATCTCCAGCTTGGTAAAGGCTGTGCGCCATTCGCGCAATATTTGTGGCAATGTTGTTGATGAATGGTGAGAGAAAAGGCACTTGTTGTGGAGTTCTCAAGCATGTCCCATTTATTTTCTTCCACGCATTGTCGATCATGCCCTTAATCTTTGCCTCAGCTGTATCTTCAGAAGCATTCATCTCTCGCATGTAACATAGGATTGCTGAAGGAGCATCGCCTCTCTCTTGTTCAGCCTGTTAATCAATTAATTAATTAATTAAACTATGGAAGTAGGCTGTAAAAACTAATAAAACACTACAGCAATTTGGTTAGATTTCGCCGTGTTTCATTAAGAAGAAAAATTAATAAAGAAAGAAAAGTTACAGTGGAAGTTCCCAAATCATTGGTGAGCCGAACTATCAGAGATATGTTATGGACAAGATCTTCATTCTTGTGCAGAAAATCAGCAATCTCTTTGATTCCGTCACGATGGGTTGTGGAGAAAAATGTATGAACCATAAGGACTGAAACTGATGATGAAATGCATCCATTACTGAGGTATTCTTCAAGGGATGGTGTGTAGCTCCTGCTGTACCACTCTGCCTCTACTAATAATGCCTTACAGAAATCTGCCCACTAAGAGTCGAACAAATAATTTCAAGTTCAACCATAAAATATATATGTAAAGGTGCATCAAATTAAACAAAACAACAAAGAGAAAAAAAAAGGGGGAAAGGCCTAGCTAGGCTACCGCTTTGCTCAAATGAGGTAATGCTAGATTCCAACCACTCTCCTCCTCAATTTCATGAGCAAATTCACAAGTAGTGTTGTAGAGCACTTGGAAACAGGTCTTCATACACTCTGGAAGCTGTTCGGTTGCCCCAACATCCCACCTAAATTTAAGGCAATTTTAATTTATAAGAATTTTAGACATTAATTATGAAACTAACCCCAATTTAATACTGCTGCAATGCAAAGGTACCTGTCGACCGCGTTGGTGAAGATCTTTAGTTCTTCCAATGAGCCATAAATGTCATAAACGTCGTCTATTATCAGAATCAAGTTGATGACTTTACTAAGCAAAATTCTAAAAGATGTGTAGCCATGATGGAAATTTAATCCTACAGCAAACATGAAGCACTCCACCGGTCTATCTCTTGCAAAGTTCAAGTGTTCTTTGAGGCCCAGATTGTTCCACCACCTTTAATGACACATCGATCAGAACCCAAAGCAACAAGTTATCAAATTTTCAACATAATATTATTTCATTTTCCAAAAAGAAGATAAACGATTTTTTCACTTTTACTTACATGGATACTTCCCTTAGATCTTTTTGCAGTGCTGCTTGAACCATGTTAAAGTTGAGTTTAGCCAATTCAAGTAATAAAACGGTGTTGGCGTGATTGTCTTTCTCATAGGCTTGTATGTGCGATTTGACATTAAACCACCCTACTCTTCGATGTGATGAAAGCTCCAAAGCATGGATCACTTGCCTGGCAAGGTTATTGTCCGGATTCCAGACTTTGGAACCTCTGAGAGCTACCGTAGAGGAAGCTTTCGCCTCATCTAAGATCCTTTCGCCTTCAAAAGCCAGGTTTGAGGCCTCCAAAAGTTCAAGCATGCCTTTGACATCCCAAAGATTGCTTTCCTTTAATGCACCCTTCTCATCCATGAAGCCACCAAAAACATCTACACGTACGTAGAGATATGTGTTTTCACCCCATACATTAATATTAAGGCGATTTGAAAAGTTAAATAACATGAAATAAGATAGTGTTATGGGAGTTGTTTAGTATGTTATGGTCCATCTCAATAAAAAAATGTCCTAAAAACTAAATAAATAAATAAGATACAATTTGAAAAGTTAAATAACATGAAATAAGATAGTGTTATGGGAGTTGTTTACAAATACGTACACGCAAACGTATGATTACTGACCACTTCTCTAATATAAGTGAGTCCCACGCACATTGATAGAGGTGGTCAACAAAGTAGTCAATAAATAAAGTAAAGCAAAGGACCCAGAATTGTAGTGTTTTGGAGCAATTGCTCTCCCATGAAAATGGTTCTAGGTTCAAGTCCTAGCATACGTGTGTGAATTTAGTATAATATGTTCCGTCTCAATAGAAATGTCCTAAAAACGAAATAAATAAATAAGATACAAATAACATTATTGTACGTTATATTTACCTTGCGATACTTTATAGCCATGCTGCCTGAGGATCTTAAAGTGCAACGCAGTAGCATAAAGGTTCTCTATTATGTATGGGTTGCTATTTTCAACAGTGTCTAGGGCTTCCTTGATTTCCTTTTCAAAGTGGTTCGTGAGGCCTAGTTTTCCAATTCTGTCGATCAGCTCCAATTGAGCTATCAAATCTTCAGTTTCAACAAACATCATATTCTTCACATCTTTTATTAGATTCTCAAACTGCCTTGTATAATCATCTCCCTGCACACACAATTAATTACTGTGTCATTATTCTAGTAAAAATATAGTAACATTATTAATATCTCGAAAAAAGTTAATTATGACAAAGATAACTCACAATATATTTGCTGTTCAGAGATTCAAGGAAACCATCCTTCCAAATATTTGGCTTGTAATTGGCTGAGCGTCTTTGGTGATCATCAACTTGAAAGTTTGTTTTAGATTCCATAATGGAAATTTGGTGTTTGTAAATTGTGGGAGTTTAGTTTGTAAATTGTATGGTTTTCCTGACATTGTCCAGTTTCTTTGGAGGGGTTTATATAGGCAAAGGTACAACTGAGAAAATTGAGTAATGCATTTTTGGTACTTAACACATGTTTGATGTTTCATCGTACGACAAAGAAATGAACACATCTTTCATAGTGGCGGGTCAAGAATTAATTGTGGCTTGGTCGGTGGCAGGCAACAATCTCTGTACACGTGGTACGTATTTGGTGTGGGAGACTATTCTTGGGTAACATTTTAGAGCAACTGATAATTGCATGACAAAATAATAGTACACGAGATAGCTTTCATTGTGTGAAAAATGTGTTCGTAATTAACACATGGTTCATGCATTCAGTGGCTTGGTTGTTGGCAACAGTCTTATTTTTAGGTATATTCTGTTTTGAGGTTCCTATGTCAAGGATATCACTGTCGTTTGGCTCAAAAACCATTTGGCTAAGGCCATCTCCAACCCATAAGGCCGAACTCAAAAAATTTCAATTTATTATCTAAAACTTCTCCTAACTCAAGAAAATGAAGGCCCTAAATTTGAGAAAACCCAAATGTGCATCCAAATAGCAGTCCAAGTATTGCTTGGACCTAAAAAAAATTAGTGGAGCCCACCTGATGTTTCAGTAGCCCATGTGCAAGCTTTCCTTCATTGGGGCCCACC
Source organism: Prunus persica (assembly GCF_000346465.2). Classification (NCBI taxonomy): domain Eukaryota; kingdom Viridiplantae; phylum Streptophyta; class Magnoliopsida; order Rosales; family Rosaceae; genus Prunus; species Prunus persica. Next base: position 6,861,787 of record NC_034012.1, on the reverse strand, counting down.
AACAGCCCAAGTAGAAGATGTTGCCTTTGGCTTGTAGTGATGTTATTTGTTTAATTTTATTTATTTATTTATATTCTAATATTAACTTAAATTAACGTTATATATTAAATCTAAGCTATTTTAATGGTAAAAAAAAAAGATTCAACGGTTGAAATTCAAATCCAAAGATCAAAATAATATTTTAAGTTAATCTAAATCCGATCCAACATCAAACTCACCCCAACTCTATAAATACCCACTCATTTCTCAAATAATCTACCAAAAACATTATATTTGTATAATTTCATAAACAATTTAATAAAGTTGCGGACTTAAAATTTGAGTCCGGAGGGTTGAAAGAAAAAAACGATTTGAGTTCGGACAAAACCCAAATAGTTACGGATTTCACGGAGCTACTTTTTCAAAAGTACCCCGAGAATCTCGCAATTTTCTTATGGTTAATTTGAAATTCACCGGTTCTACCTATTCCTCTTATTTGTGTATAAATGTGTTACTAACGAAATTTTCTTTGCAGAAGACATCCAGTTTTCTCCAAAACTAGTGATGCGATATCTACTTGTTTTTCTTATCAATAAACACTCAATATGCCTGAGAAGCAAGACTATCTCTGATCATCCATTCAGGAAGCGAGACTATCCCTGATCACGTTTCCGCCACATCAGGGAACTGTGAAGGCAACCTTATGCTCTAATCTCCGGAAGTTCTTCTAAACTAGAAGAAATGAGAGCTTGTTGTTTGCTCCCACCAGCTTCCTTCTTTGATTGCTGAGCTTGTTGTCTGCTCCCACCAGCTTCCTTCCCTGATTGCTTACCTTCTCTTGCAATCAATATCACAATTTTTTGCATTTTTTCTCTTTTTGTAACTCTCTGAGGATTATTTATTTTTGACAGAGAAAAGAGTTGTGATTTTGCTCCTACAAGATATAGCTAGATCATCAAGCGCTACATTATATTTACTGGGCAGATACGAGCTTGAATGATACTTGAGAAAAGTTTCTCCCACCTAAGGATGTAAGCAGTATTTGTGTTATTATATGCTTATATACTTATTTGATATTTTATCTTGAAAGGTAACCACATGGGGAGATAAGTCTGTTCCAAAAGAATGGCTTGTATGTATCCATGAATTATTAATGCAAATTTTACAGATTGTAAGTTGGATACATTGATAATACACTGCACAGATTAAAGTCCCATAAGAACAGAATATGGGTATAGCAGTGATCAATATGATGCACATCTGTTGCGTAGCAAATGATGTGGATTGAAGTCCCGAAAGGACAATCCTTTGACATGTCAATATTGATATTGTGCACGCCTAATACGTAGCAAATTAAATGGGTTAAAGTCCCATAATATGGGTTAAGGTCCCAGCAATTAATTGACATGAATGTATTAATCTGTGGCATGCCTTCAGCATGACAGATATATGGGTTCTAAATGTTCCAACTCCCTCAATGGAGATTATCCACGCCATACTGCTAAATAACGCTCCATTGAAGGTTATAATCCACATTCTCACATAATAAAAGCCCCATGAAGTGGCTTGGGTACCCAAAGGCAAATAAATGCTTATAATTGATGCATGCACGTGCAAATGAGAATGGTGGGATCATGAATTGATGAATGACCATTTTTGATTTTGGAGTAGCTACTCAAATCATCAATGGGCTGTGTTGATTGGAACCACGTTCAGTTATTAAATGTCGACAATATTATTGGCCAAAATGGAATGAGGTAATTCCATTATGGATGAGAATGAACGTGAAAGAACAAACCCACAGTACGAACCCCAAAAGATGTTAATACTGAAATTTATACTTAGGTGTTCGGAATAAAAGGGAATATACCTACTTTGTATGACACACTGTTTCTGGCAAAAACAAGGAATGTTGGGTTTTTCTCCATATTTACAGATTCAATTGTGCCCCCCTTATTACACAATTACGGAGACCAACATATTATCTTTAAGGGTTATTAAATGCACGGAGCATATCGCCAGAAGCGATTTCCTAAAGATGTATAAATAGCTGGGTTAAAGCTATATAATGTGTCATAAAGTTTAATCCCTTTTAAACAAAATCCGTTGAGAGGATTGACATTGCATAAAGCAAGTCCCTAAAGGACATGTGATTGAAGCACAAAATTTGTACTCAATATTAATATGCATAAATTACCTCAGTGAGTACATTGATTATAATATGATTGCAACACATTAAAGCTTCTGCAGAATTCACGAAATATTTGTCTCGATCGAGCATTATGCCAACGAGATTAAAGATATTTTGCCAAGCATCAGGGGGAGCGCGCTATCAATAAAGATCTTCAAACACTGTATTCTTTTTCCTTCGTCCAGGTTTTTATCCCACTGGGTTTTTCCTGGCAAGGTTTTAACGAGGCAGTGTTGCACGCGCGTCAATATACATAGAATTTTATGTTACACATGATTATGTACTCTTTTTCCCTTTGACCAGTTTTTGTCCCACTGGGTTTTTACTGGCAAGGTTTTTTAACGAGACATATTCTGTATCATTTGTGGTCTCCAAGGGGGAGTGTTGTAAAAGTGGAGTCCCCAAAATGCCCCCAAAATGCCTATAAATACTTCCCCTTCCTACTTGTAAATGGAATACACAGAAATCAGATTAAGAACACACAATCAGTCTCTCCTCTCTATTCCAATTCTCTCCATTTTCTCTCTAGTTTTATAACAAAAACCCAATTTTGAAAGGGTGTTGATTTTCTCACTCCCAGTTTGTTTACTTACACTCTTTTTTATTTTTTAATACTGTTTACTATAACATACAATTTCTAACAAGGAAGTGTAAGTGCACAAAAGAGGAGTGAGAAAATCAGCTCCCTTTTGAAAATGTCAATAATTTTTTTGAAGATGTGTGGAACATAGAGGTTTTTTTTTTTTTTTGAGTCGAAGTTGCAATTCATTGCAAATCCCAAAAGAGGTAGAGAACAGTACAAACAAAGCCGAGCAAAAGCACTTGCCATAAAACAAACAGAAAACAAACATGAACAAATCTAGCTAAAACCCGTTCAGTATAGCATGAAGATCATGTTCCTGAGCCAGAAAACATCAAAAGCCAACAAAAAGGCATTTAGCCCACATAAAGGCATATAGCCCACAAAAAGGCATTACGCCCGCATTCAGCATCAAGCCCACATTAAACATAAAATACATAAAATAAAATACAGGGGACCTAGCCACCACAATAGAGGTTGATTGTGAACAAACCCACAAACGCATAAATTTATAGTAAGATTTTAGAGCAGCAGTTAATTATTCTAGGCCCCGCTTGCTTTGTGTTGGTTAGTTTGTTTTGTTTGTTTGGGGTTTTCCCCCAATTCACCAAAAAAAAAAAAAAAAAAAAAAAAAAAATCACAAGCAACAAAGAATGGGGCACTCTCCCATGATCAACAATGCTAGAAGTCCTCACCTCCTGAGCCAAAGACCTCACACAGTGACACGGCAATTCACTTTTGGTGTTATCCCCCTACCAATCTTCACACAACTATGCATGTGACATGATTAATCACAGCCAATCTCACTCTCCTACCATTACCCTTTTCTCTCTCCAATGCTTTCCTAATTTCACCTATGATTTCTTCACACCGCGAGCCATAACCACAGTGGAACATAATCACACCACCCCCTTTGTTGAATTTCCCTTCACGAAAGGCCCATAATGACACCAAGGAAGACAAATGCATTTTGTGTTCAAAGTTCGTGTACCACCATCTGCGGCACCATGCTGTTCGAGTAGGAACTGGTTCTAGTATCTTTGATCAGGCTCCATGGCTTTCAACCTTTCTGAGTGTAGCAAAGTTTGCAACAAACGTAAACAGGCCAACACTAATTTGCGTCGACCATACTTTCCTCAGGCAACGTTTCTCATGTACTGGGCCAGCCATTGTTTATTTATTGAGCACAGGAAGTGCATTAGCATGTAATGCCCTGCAAAACAATTACCATAAAGATATGAATATAGTATGTTGAACAAAAAGATACGAGTGTAGTATGACCAAATGAAATTATTAGATCACTTCGAATGATTTCAGATGGGAAGTTGTTAATCACATGGTTGAGATGCCTTCACCTCTTTACTTTTATACATAATGCACGTAATTTTGGCCAAGTTATGTGAGCTGTGATAGTCATGGATGGAAACATTGCAGCAGAGAGGCTCTTACTTACCCTAGGCCTCCAGCTTCACATGTTTTTCTGACTAAATTGGAAAACTAAGGCCCAGTATCAGATCTGAAAACAGTTTTTCATTTTGGAAAACTCAAATTCCTTTTTCGAAAACTAAGGTCTAGTAGCAGGAAGTTGAATCAATCATTTAGAGGAGAATCGTGTACAGAGTGCATGCTAAATAACGTCTTTTGATTAAGTTGATTGTCTCTTCCTACCTACCTCCAAAATAATTAGTTGTAAAACACTGAGAATTACATAACAGATGCTTGTATTACCCTAAATAATCTCAAATGTACGAACACGTTGAAAGCGTATGGCTATACTATTTCATTTTAAAAAAAAATTGTACATAGCCGTGCGGCTATACACTTTCTTGTTTAAAAAAATTGTAAAAACCGAGTATACTATTTCTTTTTAAAAAAATTGGACAAAACACAGAGTATAGCCGCCCGGCTATACGATTTTCAAAAATACATTAAAACCCCAATATAGCTCCCGGCTATACTATTTCTTTTTAAAAAAATAAAAAAATCGAGTATGGCCTCAGCTGCACAGACTGGATTGTTGTGCGGAAGCGTCAACCAACTGCGAGTGAAAAATAAATAACAACAGGCAGGAGAAAAATAGAACAAAAATAATCAACAAGAACAACACCAAGATTTATACTGGTTCGGCAATTGCCTACATCCAGTTTGGAGACGACGAAGTATTCCACTATAATCAATGGGGATATACAATAGTGTTTACCACTCAATTCCCAAAGACCCAAATACACCCAACCTCAC